>NC_054385.1:58745252-59045252 GCF_017654675.1 Xenopus laevis | reverse complement strand
TCATACTTATGGCTTTATTCTGATGAACAATAAAGAACAGAAATGGTAAAGGAGAGACTTAGGGGTCAGATTTATCATGGGTCGAAATGAAAATTAGAATTCTACTTTGTATTTTTTTATGGTCAAAACTGTCAAATTCCACTAGGTAGTTTTTCAAATTTGATTCGAGTTATTTAAAAATTTTGAATTTGATTTTCAAGATTTATCATACTCTGGCCCTCTAAGAACTCAAATTCCATTATTCGCCACCTAGAGGGAGAGGTCCAGGTATCAATTTTGAGTTGTTTGCAGCCTTCCTGACATTCAAGCTTTTTAAATTTGAATCAAATTCAATTTGAGTTTTCAGGTCAATGTCCTTCATCCGAGTTTTAAAAAATAGATTTTATTAATAGATTTATTAATAAATTTCGATGAAATGGTCAAATTTTAAGCTCCAATGACTCGGATGAATTCGAAATTCGACCCTTGATAAATGTGCCTCCCTATGTGAAAAGGAGTTGGCAGAATTTGACAGAATTTGGAACATGTAAAATCTGTCCGTTGCTTTTGTTGCTTGACTTAGAAAAGAGTTAGTCCTTGTATTATTTTTTTCTTTTTATCATATATTTTTCAGTACCGTATTTATAATGAAACAAAATTGCCTTTACTGAGGCAGCTATAAAAGGTTTTAGCTTTAAAGGTATAGTGAAACCAATTTCGTATCCATGTGAGGTATTTGTTTGACTAGCAAATAACTTTATCTTCCTGTGTCGAAGAAAGGTTTATTGGCAGTGACTCGCTTGACTAAATTATTTTGTATAGCCTCTGTGACTTATCTGTTGCTATGTAAGGTTCATGTAATAACTCTTATATTGATATCAATATAAACCATCTGTGCCTCTTGTTGGGTTTGGCAAATCTTCATTAGTCATGTTATGGGTTATTTGGGGGAAAAAATTTATTTGTGCCATATTAGGATGGCAGTTAACCAATACCTACCGAATTCCTTATTGGAATGTCAATTGTTTTTTTAATATTGAGTGTGTGACAACAGAACTGTGTGGGCATTTTTATAACCTACAATGTTTAAAGTCCTAGCCACTTTGAGCTTCAAATAGACCTTAGCTGACTCACTTGTGTCTGTATCTGCAAATCGCAATTGGACTGCCCTCCCACAATTAATTTTGCACTACTGTTACAATAAATGTGAAAACAACCCATTAATGTTATAATGATTGAGTGGGTACTTAAAAACAAAAGGTTCCTTTGTTCTGTGGATACATTTGAAAATCATATTCTCTATTCAAACTCTTTGTGGTATATGTAGTATAAGCCTTCAAATCAGTTCAAATCAGTTTTGCTTCTAACATTACCTATATATCTTATTTATAAACATTTCAGAATAAATAAATAAGAATAAATTAACATGTTTATTGATTTATTGTCTAGGTGGGATGAAGGAACAAGACTTAATGTGCATTAAATTGCATGGTGTGAACAAAATTGGATTGAAGAAGATTATTGATTTCATTTATACTGCAAAACTTTCCCTGAATATGGATAACCTTCAGGATACTCTAGAGGCAGCAAGTTTTCTACAGATTCTTCCTGTACTGGACTTCTGTAAAGTGTTTCTTATATCTGGGGTAAGAACACAATATTAACAAAGAAACTTGGTACCAAACTGCAACAAGCAAGGGACAACACAATAGAAACATTTTAAGGAACCTATTAGGCAGGGTTGTGTAAGTGCAGAATTTAGACCGGCGGCACTACAATTTCTTGCTTGCTTTTTTTTTTTTTCAATTTGCCAAAGATATAGTGAAAATTTGTAAGTATTAGAAATGGAAACTGCAGCTAAATGTATAGTTTTAGATTACAAACTGAGTTTAAAAAATCTGCAGTGTAAAAAATAACCAATGTTCATCTAATGTTTAGTTTAATTTGCTAAGTTGTGTATGCTGTGTAATCACCAATGTTTCGGGCCCTATCATTTCAGGCCAGCGCCTTTCCCAAACTAGTGCAAAATTGCCTACACCCACCTAACACCACCCACTCTTGCATTCAAAAACCTACCACAAGTTGAAGAGCACTCCATCTTGGATCCATGTCTCACTGTTTCCATTTCAGTTTCAACAACAAACTTGTGTGCTTGGCCAGGCAGAACTTTCTACAAAACAATATTAACAGCAGGCATTCCTGCAGCAATACTGTTTCCATTATGCTAAGCAATTGGAAAATAACATCTTGCCTAAAATTACAGTTAAAGTACAGTGATAATTCCCAGGAACAAATACAATATACCAACTAGTAGAAACATAATATTTACAATAATCAAGCCATAACTTATTCATTGTCATAATATGAAACAATTGCATTTTAAACAAAGTAAAACATCACCAAATGATACTGCTTACAGTCTTTCAATTCTTTTCTCCTTCACAATTACCTTATGGAAAACACTTATCACACTTAATATTCATACAATACCCCACCCAGTCTTTAAGCATTAAAACAAAACTAAAACAGAAACATTTGTAGAGGCGGAAACTCCCTTTGCCACAGCTAAATTCCATTTACTATGACCGTTTCCCTGTTGTGCAACACAGTTCATAATAGGGCAAAACAGGTCTGAGAGTATTTTTAGTGGCTGCTGTAGTGCCACATGCAGCACAGTAGTGTTTTATTTCATGATTTCAAAACAGAAGCTATGGAGGATCAGCTCACAGCACAGGTGGGAATCTGTCAGCATTGCCCACCCACTTATTCTTGTTTATGTATACCCTGAAATGTTCAGTATTTTAGAGCAGTTTAGAAAATGTATCTATATTGTATTTTCTATGTAGTGTTTTCTGTATTATTGACTTTATTTCACAGTTACCATCTAATACTATTGACACATTAGTGAGAGCTGTACAAGAGGAGGTTACTTTGGGCATGCAACGGCATCTCCCTTATGGGGAAAATTTAACTTAAAGGGATTCTGAAATGATAATACAGTTATTGCGAAAGCCTGAGGACAAAGGAGGTGCCTTTGTGGTGAATACTCTTAAGGCTAATTGAAATAAATATTTTTTCTATGTCTAAAGTGCTTTACTGTTCTAAAATAGCTTGTACAGGTGAGACTGTCCAGTACCTGATCATTCCAAAATTCACATGCTTCATAACTACATTAGGAGGTTATTTGTATGTTCATAACTGCAAAGAAAAGTCGGTACAAAACACATACCTAAAGTTACCTGAGGCTTTTTTTTTTTTTTTTAGAAACAAATCGGCATTGTATTTTTGACACATTAAAGGGCATCCTGCATTTATTTATACTTTGTGTCTCATTCAGATATTAAAAGATGACAGATATGTATTTTATTTCATGGGGATAGATGGATACCTGTCTGTCCACAGGAATATTACTATGCTACAATAGGTGCTTAATATGGAATTCAGCTTGAAAAAGTTGGTCTATCACAGTTATATGCTATAAAAAGCAGAAACAATACTTATGAAGGAACACCTTACAGTTAAGTAGGCCAGATACTCTTCAGGGAAAGTTTCATTGCTGGGACTTATTGCACCATTTGTTGTTGAATTCACTTCTAATTGAAGTCTCAGAGAATTTTCAGGTAGTGCTTATAGAGTACCAAGTAGATCTGCTACACTGCCAATCCTGTTACGCAACAAAACTCATCTGTATGACTGTCATTTATTTGCGGCAAAGTTGACACAAACAAGGGTAAGCCTATAAAGCAGAAAGTTTTTGATAGAGTTTAAAGGTTTTAGGCTTAGGATAACTTGTGTTTTGGGTGATGGAGATGGAAGCCTTGTGCTGTATCACGGTCTGACTTGTGGTTTTGTTTCATTATTTTGTGAAAATGTGTACACCATGTGATGTGAATTCAATATATTTAGAAAGACCATGCATTTAAAGCCTATATTGACATGAATCATCGACTATTTGTAGTAAACGTGTTTTTTAATTGGATCGATTGATTTTTCCACTGGCCATGAATGTTGACATTGAAGGATTTTTATTTGTACTATATGATGGGAAACTAGTCGCTAGTAATAACGTAAAGATACCTTTTTATAGTATAGGATAAGTCTTAAATTGTTTGATTGTTGTCTACCGTTTATTTTTCTATTCCTTGTCTATCACAGCTATGGTTTATATCTATATATTTCTCTTGCACTAAATGGCATAATATAATATTTCTGTGTTCACCGCCCAAATCCCACCTCCTCTCAAGATTTGCAGAAAATACTGATCTTTAAATATTTACCCCCTTTTTGTATTGGAGTTAACTAGTTGTTTCTGTGTCAAGCATTTTTAAAATCGATCTTCTAAGCTGGATTTATATTTGTATTATTTGTTTATAGGTTACATTGGAAAACTGCGTTGAGGTTGGTCGAATAGCAAACACATACAATCTTACGGAGGTTGATAAATATGTAAATAACTTTATCTTGAAGAATTTTCCAGCATTATTAACAACGGGGGAGTTTGTGAAGCTCCCATTTGATCGTCTTGCTTTTGTGCTTTCCAGTAATAGCCTTAAGCAGTGCACTGAACTGGAACTCTTCAAGGCTGCCTGTCGTTGGCTACGGTATGAGGACACTCGAATGGATTATGCTGCAAAAATAATGAAGAACATTCGGTTCCCACTAATGACACCACAAGACCTTATAAACCATGTCCAGACTGTGGATTTCATGAGAACTGACAATACTTGTGTAAATCTACTTTTGGAAGCTAGCAATTACCAAATGATGCCATACATGCAACCTGTAATGCAGTCAGAAAGAACTGCCATTCGCTCTGACAACACCCACTTGGTCACACTGGGGGGAGTTTTAAGACAGCAACTTGTTGTTAGCAAAGAGTTACGGATATTCGATGAGAAGGGACATGAGTGGAAATCCTTGGCACCCATGGATGCACCAAGATACCAGCATGGAATAGCAGTAATTGGAAATTTCCTGTATGTAGTTGGTGGTCAAAGTAATTATGACACAAAAGGAAAAACCGCAGTTGATACAGTTTTCCGATTTGACCCTCGTTATAATAAATGGATGCAAGTGGCATCTTTGAATGAAAAGCGTACTTTTTTCCACCTAAGTGCCCTCAAAGGTCATCTTTATGCAGTTGGTGGTCGGAATGCAGCAGGTGAACTTGGTAAGTTTATTTTTCTAACTATTTTGTTACAGGAGTCTTTGAGCATTCTTAGCGCAAACATAGAGAGTAGTGCTACACAATCAATCTCACGGCTTTTTGTAGCGTCGGGTGCCGGCTGCGACTCTGTCTGCCCAGGTCCAGTTCAAATTCCAATACAAACTCCAGCAGCACTCCGGTATAGTAAAAAATAAGCTTGATAAAGGGCTGGTTATGCCCGAAACGTTGCTTCATTTGCACAAATAAATTATTTTTCACTATACCGGAGTGCTGCTGGAGTTTGTATTGGAATTTGAGCATTCTTAGCGCTAACTAGTTGTATCCTAATCTGCAAGTATAGCAAATAACCAGATTAGGTGCAGGCATGTGTTCAATTTTTGATTGAGACAGATTGTATTTTGATTAATTTGATAAAGTAAATATGCAAGTTTTACAAAATTATTATGTAAGGTTTTTCCTTTCATGAAGATTTTGTGATACAATTAGTCATTTAATTAGCTGCCAGGTATTCTTCTCTATAGCACAATAGTGCTGTGGTTAGCACTGGTGCTTTCAGCGCTAAGGCCCTAGGTTCCGTTCCAACCTGATAACTAACTGCAAGGAATCTGTATCTTCTCCCCATCTCTGAATGAATTTCTTTCAGATGCTTTTTCTTCCCACTGTTGAAAACTGTACTGGAAGGCTAATTGGCTCTGATAAAATCAAATTCACTGCGGGTGCCAATATGTATGCATCCCTCCAGTGAACTAAATGTCTAATTTTTTTACCCTAGGCTGGTGCTCCTCTTAGGGGAAAAATGTGCTGGCCTTGGGATCTATCCATCCAAGCCTCAAACCACCATCATACCAGTATTTCACAAAACCCCCTGCACTGAGCTAGTCTTGTGGATTTGCAGTATAGTAAGACTGGAGAATGTAAAATAGTTCACTTGCTTAAGTCTAGAGTTCTGGCTAGAGTGCAAGTCATCCATGGCAAAATGTAGGTAATCTGGCAGCACTTCACATAGTAAGAAAGATCTGCATGCCTTTGTGTTTTTGTTTTAAGATTAATGCTGTCCCAGGGGATACAGTTAGTGATTTTAATTTACTGGATGGGTCTAACACAGGAGTGCCCATACTTTACTAAGCGAGGTCTACTTTTAGGGGCAGATTCACTAAGGGTCGAATTTCGAAGTAAAAAATACTTCGAAATTCGACCCTCGAATTGAAATCCTTCGACTTCGAATATCGAAGTCGAAGGATTTAGCGCTAATCCTGCGATCGAACGATCGAAGGATTTTTCGTTCGATCGAACGATTAAATCCTTCGAATCGAACGAAAATCCTTCGATCAAAAAAAGGTTAGCAAGCCTATGGGGACCTTCCCCATAGGCTAACATTGACTTCGGTAGCTTTTAGCTGCCGAAGTAGGGGGTCGAAGTTTTTTTTAAAGGGCAAGTACTTCGACTATCGAATGGTCGAATAGTCAAACGATTTTTACTTCGAATCGTTCGATTTCGTTCGATTTCGAACGAATTTAACCAATTCGATGGTCGAAGTACCCAAAAAATACTTCGAAATTCGAAGTATTTTTCATTCGAATCCTTCACTCGAGCTTAGTGAATCTGCCCCATAGTGATGTTGCCCCATTATGATCTACAGCCATAAAAGCATTGTAAGCATTTTGTTCCATGGAAAACATTACGTAAATATATTGATTTGAGAGAATTTATATTGCTATATTTAACAAATACTATTTCTAAGTAACCGTAACATAATAAATATCTGAATGAAAAGCATAAAACATAATATAAGTAAAGATGTTGTTTGAGGGGGATTTCTTGGCACTTGTTCAGTCTTGTGCAATTTTAGTTACTATTTTCACAAAATGTTATATGCCAGTTGCGTCATAAAAAGGTGTATGTGATAATTAAAGGTCATTTGGATTTCCTTCTGAAGAAAAGTGAAGTTAATGTTTTTGGTGGTGAATTGAAATCTGCAACAAAAACGTATAATGATCTTTGAAACAATGCCTGTCGTAAAATCGTGTTCATTTGTTTATAGGAAAAGTCTATATGGCAAATTGTGCTTATTTGTGTAACTGTTACTCCATAAGGACTACAAGCATGCTGAGGGTAGTTTAATTGTAGGCCATGCACATGATTTTATCTTTAGATGTTCTTGTAGCATGCACAGCAACTCAGGCGTGCCTGGGTCCAGTCGAGGGCTGTGAATTTGGTACATAAATACTTTGACTCCGACTCCTTGGTTTATGGTACTTCCGATTGCTCTGTTTTTAAAGGAACATTAACACCAACAACTGAAACTGTATCAAAGTAATTAAAATATAATGTACTGCACTAGTAAAACTGGTTTGTATGTTTGTTTTCAGAAAGACTACTATAGTTGATATAAACACATTGCTGTGTAGCCATGAGGGCAGCGATTCTGGCTGGAAAAAAGGAGAAAGGCACAGATTACTTCGCAGATAACTGATAACACCATAGTATTGAACAGGGCTTATCTGTTATGTGCTATGTAACCTGTGCCTTTAACAGTGCATGCTAGCAGTATATCCTATGTTAATTACTTTAAATGCTTTCATTTCTTGGTGTTACTATTCCTTTAAGGCAGTGATCCCCAACCAGTAGCTCGCGAGCAACATGTTGCTCTCCAACCCTTTGGATGTTGCTCTCTGTGTCCTCAAATCAGATGCTTATTTTTGAATTCCAAGCTTGGAAGCAAGTTTTAATTGCATAAAAACTAAGTATAGTACCAAATAGAGCCTTTTGTAGGCTGCTAGTCCACATAGGGGCAACCAAATAGCCACCACAGCCCTTATTTGGCACCCCAAGGGACTATTTTATGCTTGTGTTGCTCTCCAACTCTTTTTACATTTGAATGTGGCTCACGGGTAAAAAAAGGTTGGGGACCTCTGCTTTAAGGGTAAGGTTACACTGGGCGCTTTGGGGCGATTTAGTCGCCTGGCGACTAATCGCATCGTCTTTGCGGGACCAATCTCCCCGGTTTCCAACTGTGGGCGACTTCAGAAAACGAATCGCTGCGTGTGCTTAGTGCCTGCGATTTTTCATTTTAGCCAGTGAAAGAGTGAGGGAAGGCGTTCGGGGAGATTGGTCGCCACAAAGACGAGGCAATTAGTTGCCAGCGACTAAATCTCCCCGAAACGCCCAGTGTGACCTTGCCCTAATATACTTATGTATTTTCCATGTTGATTGAAAGATGTTAAAGGAGAAGGAAAGGTTAAAACTAAGTAAGCCTTATCAGAAAGGTCCATCTAAATATACCAGTAAACCACCAAAGTAGTGCTGCTCTGAGTCCCCTGTCAAAAGAAACACAGCATTTCTTTCCTTCTATTGTGTACACATAGGCTTCTGTATCAGACTTCCTGCCTTCAGCTTATACCTCATTGCCCTGGGCAAGAGCATGCTCAGTTTGCTCCTCTCCCCCCCCCCTCCCTTCTCTACTGTAATCTGAGCCCAGAGCAGGGAGAGACTCAGGCAGGAAGTGATGTCACACCATGTTAATACTGCAGCTCATATCCTAAACAAACAGAGAGTTTCTAGAGCTTTTTACTCAGGTATGGTAAAACATTCTACAGAATAAATATAGCATTCTAGCTTGCACTATTGCAGCTAATCTATTGGCAATAAAATGCCTCCGTAGCTTTCCTTCTCCTTTAAGGACAACATACAAGGCATTTTATCACCACCAAAGTTCAAAAATATAAACCACATCCTTTGGTAATTCTAAACCAAAATCAAAGTTAAACTACATAAACTAAAACTACTGGAAAGTATAAAACAACTTATATATTAATATAACCTGACATTTAGCTGTAGAATAGCTTTTAAATATAATCCATCATTAACTAAAGTATTGTTCTTCTGCCATATCCTCCTTCATAGAAGCTAAGCCGGATTTGATTGTTTTCAGTGCTTGTATTTAAAGTTATTAGGAGTCTGTAATTTTTTTGGTGACTCGACTCCAGATACCCAAAATTGCTTCAGACTCCACAGCTCTGGTTCAGTCGCACCTGTTGCTCCCCTGCTAGTTACACCACTTATCCTATTCCTGTAGTTAATGAGTAAATGATTATTAAGGGTTTTCAGTCTGTGGGAAAAATGTGTTGTACAATATAATTTGTACCAAACAGGGTTCAACATTTTTTAGGTAAGTAGTGCTGATAATGTAATAAGTCGTTTCTTTGAAAATGAAATGAAAATCAGCCAACCTTAGTCATTCACCAATCCATGCCCATAGCTGTGGGGCACAAAAACTTTTATTTTGGTGATAGTATCACTTAATGTTGGATGGGCCTCTGTACATAGACACGACATATGCTACAGTAGTACTGTATATTCATACACACTGCAGATGCAAAGATCCTTCTGCATCTTTAGGGCAGAGACACACTGTCAGATTTGAGGAGATTAGTCGCCCGGCGACAAATCTCCTATTCTTCGGGGCGACTAATCTCCCCAAATTGCCTTCCCACAGCTAGAATGAAAATCAACGACGGGATGGCACTCTGAGCACTTCGTTTTCCTGCCCTTAACCTACATTGTTTTTGTCTGCTGCATGCAAGTCTTCCATGCTTCCAGTAATCTTGTGAGTTATCTTGATCAGACATAGTAACTCCAGCATAAAATTGGGATGCCTCACTGCTAAACAGAATATTTGAGCTGATCGTTATTATTTATAAGGATCATTTATTTACATTGTGCAGACCTATGCCTCAGAACTTTACAGAATCTGCACCCAAATTGTCCTATATAAATAAAGGTTTGATGACCTGCCAATAGATCCATGCATGTAGATAAAGTAAGCAAATTTAATTACACTTACATGGTGACGAAATAAACAAAACATTTCTATATCTAAGGTTTCATAAGTGTAACAGATGTAGTTCGTAACCTCAAATTGTCTTGAGTGCATATCCATATATATATGGTACTTCTGAACAGAAAATGCCTCCTGTATGTGAGAACTTTCTCTATGAAATGTGTATTACCATATTATTTATCTATCTATCTATCTATCTATCTATCTATCTATCTATCTATCTATCTATCTACCGGTATCTATCTATCTATCATCACCAGAACTGTATCAATCACATTTATCCCTTTATGAAGACTCTTATATTTCGAGTATAAATTGGCTCATTTTGTAGTAATCTAACAAAGATAAATGTTGTGTTTAGGGGTTTAATGCATCACAGATCTTCTCCACTTGCTATTCAGTATTTGCCAAATAGAATATGTTGACCAGCACTGTTAAAAAAATAAATAAATAAATGAAAATAGGTGTGATGAACTTCCATCAATATACTGCATTTGGTTAGTATGTCTTTGGAGCTCTCAAGCTTGTAAAATGACATTGATTCAATCATGCGAATGGAATGGTGTCTGTACTATTTAGGGAAATCGTGTCAGTACGGGAAATTCAATCATGCTCACTCTGAGGGACGTAAGCCTGGTATGTGAGAAATTAGCTTTCCCATATTGTAGCAGTGAAAAGATTAAGGTTTCATGTACCAAATACGTTTTAGCTCTGTGTATCTGAATCTGCCTGGCAATTAAAAGTAGAATGTGTATGAGGGGATTGCTTTCCAGATGCTGAAGTTTTAGTTTGAACCCGAGCACTGAAGTATTCTTTTATTTCTTTGTTGCAATGCTTGAGTAAACATACACATTAATGTATGGTCATTCATAGAGACATGGCTTGTTCAGTGGAAATAACTGAAGGTTTTCCAAGCTGTTAGGGAAGCTTTGTACCCTTGCTTAGATTGTGTATGGGATTCATATCGTTATAATTGGCTTCTTCCACTCGGTATACAAGGAATTCTCCACCTTTTTCATAAAGGCTTCACAAGATCACATTGAAGCTACAGTTTACAATGTTATCTGGGCTTATCACTCATTTTTTCAGTATTCTTACTTTTTATTTATTTACTTACAAAAACCACAGCATTTAGCTGATCTTCCACAGTTAGTATCTTTTATTGCCTACTGATTATTTCATTTTTATTTAAAGCATCCTACTAAGTTTACTACCAAGTCAAGTCCATGTGATTCCCATTCAAAATCCCAATATGAAGGATAATATTAGTCCATGGAATGCAGTGTCTCCTGTCCCAGTGATGCCTTATTGAGTGTTTAATATGTACACAGTGGCAGCCAAAGACGTTTAGCCAATTCTCATATTTTCAGTGAAATGTGGTCTACAACCTTTAAAGGAGAAGGAAAGGTAAATCACTTGGGGGGGGGGGGAAATGTTAGACAGTGATTATAAATGCTTACCTGATACCCCAGGCTGGTGCTCCTGCTTGCCGAAATGTATTTAATAGAAAAACCTTTGTTGCTAATGACACCTTCAAGACGCCTCCTATATGGAGAAATATCATGCATGCATTGCTCAGGTGTGATTTTGGCCCATTCTTCCACACAAACGGTCTTCAAATCTTAAAGGTTATGGGGGCCTCTTCTATCATCGCTGATCTTCAGTTCTTTCCATAGATTTTCAAGTGGATTCAAGTCAGGTGATCGACTGGGTTATTTGCGTAGCTATTTTTTCTTTCTCTGAAGCTAGTTGAGGGTTGGCTGTGTGGTTGGGATCATTGTCTTGCTGAAATAAGCACCCTTGTTCCATCTTCAGCATCCTGGTAGATGGCAGCAGATTCTTATCAAGAATGTCGCTGTACATTTCTCCATTCATCCTTCCTTCAATTATATGACGTCTGACAGTACCATATGCTGAAAAACAGCACCAGACCATGATGATCCCAACTCAAAACTTCACTGTTGGTAAGGTGTTTTTGGGGTGATGTGCAGTGCCATTTTTCCAAAAATATAGAAGACAGCACCGTTAAGGAATATATATTTAAAAAGCTTTTATTAGCTTCTCATGGCGTTGATCTAAAAAGATGGCATTTCTCCGCCAAACATGGTGTGTGCAATGACATCCAAAAAGTTACATTTTGGTCTCATCTGACCAGACTATATTCTCCCAGAATTCCATTGGCTTGTCTAAATGTTGTGCAGCAAACTTTAAACGAGCTTTAACATACTTTTCCTACAGCAGTGGAGTCTTGTGCGGTGTTCGTGCATAGAGGCCATGTCAGTTGAGTACATTACTTATTGTTTTCTTTGAAACAACTGCACCTGCTAATTCAAGGTCTTTCTGAAGCTCTCCACAAGTGATCCTTGGCTGTTGGGCAACTCTTCTGATTCGTTTGACTCCTCTTGCGAGGAGCACCTGGTCATGGGCAGTTTAGGGGGAAATTATGTTCTTTCCACTTCTGGATTATGGTCCCAACAGTGAACACTGGAACATTCAGAAGCTTAGAAATACATCAGTAAACAATGCAACAATAAGTTTGCGAAGGTCTTGAGACAGCTTTTTGCTTTTACCCATCATGAGATGTTTCCTGCGTCATACCTTGATATTGAGAGAACTTTTTATAGACCATCAATTAGGAATGAACCAGCTGATAATTTGCATTGATAGGGGGCAGGGTTTCTTTGTAAATACAGGTATGGGATCCATTATCTGGAAACCAGTTATCCAGAAAGCTCTCAATTATGAAATGGACGTCTCCCATGGACTCCATTGTAATCCAATTATCTAGATGTTTAAAATTGATTTCCTTTTTCTCTGTAATAATAAAACCATATCTTATACTTGATCCAAACTAGGATATAATTAATCCTTATTGGAAGCAAAACCAGCCTATTAGGTTTATTTAATGTTTACATGATATTCTAGTAGATTTAAGGAATGAAGAGCCAAATTATGGATAGATCAGTTATCCGGAAAACCCCAGGCCCCCAGCATTCTGGATAACCGGTCCCAAGCATTCTGGATAACCGGTCCCATACCTGTACTGACAATTATTTATTTATCTAGACTGCACAGTCTATTCATGTGGGAACTAATTGTTCCTTTGGGAAAAAGAGTATACGTCTGCAAAACATTTTTAAAAAATACCCGTTTTGTATTTAGTTTTTTTTTTTTTTTTTTGGATATGATATTAACCTTAAAGTCAGGTAAAAACATAAATAGCAGATTTTATTAATTGTTTGTCGTAAACTCCTACTACTGCAAATAAAATGCTTTGGAGACCAGCAAACAAATGCTGGCAAGATTTGCTACCTAGTCCTTTCCTCTAAATCTGCCACATAAAGTGTTTGCTTTATTGCTCGTCTGATCTTTGCAGTGTATTTATTGGAGGTTTATATAAGATATATATTTTATCAACTCTCCAAATTTTACTTATTCATGTTTTTATTTACTAACTTTTTTTTCAACTATTTATATAAAAAATAAAGCATGTGGGATTCATATTCCCTCTCCCAAAGGCAGTTCTTTATAATGAAAAGCTACACTTCTTAATGGGGTTTTTAAGACATTTTTTAATACATTAATATATTAGAACTGAAGGCTTCTCTTGAACATTTGTAGATTTTTCTTTTTGTCCTCTCTATTTTTATACATCTGTTGTGTAGAGAGATTAAAACAAAGGGTAAGAAGGATGCATAGTTAGCTAATGAGAAGTTAAACTCCAACCAGGGAATATATTGTCTATATATGTTGACCCAAAAATTAACTAAGATCTAGTACAGGGGTCAGCAACCTTTACTAAAACGAACCATTTTGCCCCCTCTTCCACTAAAGAAAAATAGTCTGGAGCCGCAAAACATAACACCGCTTATAATTTGTTATCAATAAAGTGTTCTCATCTGTTTAAAGGCGATGGCTATAGACGTCATTAAATATGCGTCACAGCCACGTCTATAGCCCTCAGACCTGCTGCAACTGGACTCTGGAGGCTTCTCTCTTGTCTTGAGTGTGCGACCGCGGTAAGGACCATGATGAATCATCTTGCTGCGGCTTGGTCTTGCCTGGGATGTCTATACAGCCCTCGCACCTGCTGGCGGCTTCTGGAGTGTGCGACCGCAGTAAGCTAATGGTTATCTTATCGTGCTCACACACTCAAGAAGCCGCCAGCAGGTGCGAGGGCTGTATAGACAACGTGACAGGCAAAGCTGCAAGACTAAGCCGCAGCAAGCAGGATGAAGAGCCGCATGAGGCCTACCCCTGATCTAGTACTTACCATTGATATCATTGTTCTATGAGCTGTCCTCCCTTGTTGATGTCGCCTGCTGCCTAAAATTACCTGCACATATTTTAAGGCTTCTTGCCTTAAAGTCAAACAAATGGTCAGCCGACCCAAAGCCCGTGGGGCACGTTCAGATTCATTAAGGTTGCGTGCACAGCCTCCTACTGCCCCACTTCCCCCGGACACAGTCCTTGTCATATACTCGCGTGATTGCGTTTCCCGCCCCCTTCCTTGATGTTGGTACGGGTGCAGGTATATAAATAGGAGTTCGCAGGGAGTTAGGGTTGGGTGCGGGTTCTTGGGGGTCTATTTAGTGTCGGGTTACTGGCATCCTATATGTCTCTAGTTTAGATTTTTCCTTGTGCAGGTGTACTTGATTAAACCCAGCAAATTTACTGTACAGCTCATGTGAGCTCTCCAAAGCGCTGAAGACTAAAGCTGGCCATAGACGCAAAGATCCGATCGTACGAATCGTGGATTCGTATGATTTTCGGACCATGTGTGGAGAGTCCTGACATTTTTCGTCCGTCGGAGATCTGTCGTTTGGTCGATCGGACAGGTTAGAAAATTTCTGTCGGCTGCCGATAATATCTCTGCGTGTATTGCCGATCGTACGATTTTCAGAGGGAGACTTTCACTAGTGTTGTCAGACATAAGTATCGTACGATTGCTGTCAGGGGCAGAACATTGGGTGATCTGTTCTTATTTGATCGGAATGGTAAAAACTTTGATCTGAATGGTTAGTGGAGGGTCGGGAGATGGGAAAGTCCGATCGTACGTTGATTCGTACGATCGGATCTTTGCGTCTATGGCCAGCTTAACAGATGCTAGCATAAAGAGCTTCTCTATGTTTCGACAAACAGGTACACCTGCCTGGGGAAAGAACCTTGCCAGTTTATTTTACATGGGGGTACCCAACACTGAAAACGTGAGCGTGAAATATACCTTAAATGTCCTGTACTTGAGTAGAGTATTTTTTCAGCATATAATATTATAAGGACAAGTAACATAATTCATGCAATGATGTTGGAAGTCAAAGGAGACGTTTGTGTAACACTCCTCTTTTAGTAGAATATTTCCCCTTTCTTACAATATGTAATGACAAAGTGGTGCGGACAGGATCAGTGCACCGAAGTCTTATCACTAGTAGCGCCTCCCACATCTAACTTAAATGACACACCGTGGTGTTTAATTGAAAAATGCCTGTGGCACCACAGGGGAGCTCAGAGGAGTATGAGCCCGGAAACAAGCAAAGGGGGCTGAATGAGACCAGTTTGTTAGTTTTTTTCTTTAGTTGACCTGAAAGGTATGCTAAAAAGTTCCTTCTATGTCAGACTATATGTATGGGTGGTATGTAAAAAATAATGGTATGTGTTCCCTTGTAATTGTCTTGCTTCAAGGAATAGTAACACCAAAAAATTTGTGTTTTGAAGGAATGACAATATATATATATATATATACATATATATGATGAAGGGATCAGCACACTCATTTGTAGATGAATCAAACGTGCTTTTATTTAACACAGCATTGTGTCCAACGTTTCGGTCCCACCTGGGGACCTTTATCAAGGATAAAGGTCCCCAGGTGGGACCGAAACATTGGACACAATGCTGTGTTAAATAAAAGCACGTTTGATTCATCTACAAATGAGTGTGCTGATCCCTTCATCATATATAATACAATATTTGATCGTGCACCTCAGCAAACTAAGAGGAAAGAGTGCGGACACCCATGGGACTTATATATATACATATATATATTATATACAAAGTGTCCAACATCTGATTTAAAAAGTTGGTTTTCTCCTGCTGTAACAGTCTCTAATCTTTTGGTAAAACTTTCCATAATGTATAGGAACATCTGTTAGAACTTTCCCAAACTGTTGCAAGAAAAAGTACAAACTAATGTTTTGTCAAGAGGTTTCTTAGAGAAAATATTGCTATAGTTGTTTTCAATGTAACCAGGGGCCCTAGTTCAAATAAAAAAGCATTTATTTTTCCTCCATAAAACGGTAGTCGGCTTTACATAATACAGGATGCAGTGTTCTCCTGGCATTCGTCAAACCTGGAATTTTCCATGAGATGGTGGTGAAGGTCTATTCATTACTCCAGAGAAAACATTTCTACTATCTCCTCTCCTTTACACCAGTCAAAACCTGGCATTGTGCAAGGCAATAGGCTAGTTTGTAGCAGCTTCTCCATAAAACAAACATACATCCAGTGATTCGTTTTGTCCTGATGATGTTCAATCCAGAGAGTTCCAGCAATGAATGCACTTTCTGAATTGAACCCTGCTAAAGCATCCATGCATTTCTGCCATTTCTAATTAATGCTGCAGAAAAATCTTAGACGTGTGACATGGAGTAACTAAAGAGAATAAGGCATCTGACATCAATTACCATCAACTGGAATTTTTTTCTTATTTGATTGAATTTTGTGTTTGAGAGGTAGGTTATTATGTAATAGAATTTTTTTTTAAAAAAAAGCAATTTGGTGAGCACAACTTTCCCTTGTTTGTTATAGTTATACAGGAGCAGTGACCAGCTCCATGTTGTAGTTCCCACCCTTCCCAGCTATAGTCAGGTGATCCCACTGGTGTCTAATAAAAGGGCAGCCAAGTTTGGGAGTTTTACTTTGAAAGCAGCTAGTAAATTGCAGGTAAAACCTAGTCCCTTTGTAAAATGTATAATGAAGTATTAGAATTTGAATCAGATGAAAATGAACTTAGGACTGGCCAGATATGGGATGACTTTGACGTAGTTGGCCAGCTTAAATAAATGTCTGTCTTAAATATATTGATAATGGCTTGAGTGCAGAGGACCTCTTGTGTATGTGTATATATATATATATATATATATATATATATATATATATATAAGAAGTAATGGTGCACTCCGTTGATTCGGGTACCACCTGGGTGCCAGCACAAATTGTATACAGTAGAAAGAAGCTTGCGGTACTCACAGGATTTATGATGCAAAAACAAAAAGGTTTATTTAGCTTCAATGTTTCAATCCCCCCACAGGGATCTTCGTCAGGAGCTACGTGTTTGTCTGTACGTTTATTTAGCCTATGAGGCTTAATAAATCTTTTTTGTTTATACAATCATAAATCCGCAAGCTTCTTTGTTTTATATATATATATATATATATATATATATATATATATATATATATATATATATATATATATATATATATATATATATATATATATATATATATATATATATATATATATATATATATATATATATATATCGGGATATATATATATATCGGGATATATATATATATCGGGATATATATATATATCGGGATATATATATATATCGGGATATATATATATATCGGGGTATATATATATATCGGGGTATATATATATATATATCTATCGGTATATATATATATATATATATAGTGAATAAAGGACCCCTATTGTAAAATATAAGGATATTATAAGTTACAGAGGAGTTTCTTGACCATATAAAAGCACGAGGCCATGGAGTTATTGAACTCCGAAGTTACTTCTAATATCCTCATATTTTACAACAAGGGGTACTTTATTATAATACACAAATTTTAGTGAGTCATGTGACAAAAATTACCACACTACTTACCGTTAGATTTTCTTCTGCTCCCATTTTGCATGTTCACACCTTTCTGCCTGGTGTACTTGGTAGAATGCTTAATAGATTTACTTTTTGGTTAGCAGTTAAGTGGCATCAAGCCATGTCTCTAATTGTGTTTGCTAAGTAAAAATCTAAATGAAAAGAAAAATCAACTCTCTCTCAGTAGACTGCTTGCTGTCCTATAGATTTTGTAGCTATGGGCCTAGAATTATTCTTCACATTTGGTTTCAGACCAAAATTACAACCATCTTGCCTGACTGAATCATATAGGTATCACTTCTACAATACTTTTTGTATTTGTTTGTTTTTTTATTTGTTAGAATTTAGATAGAAACACACACACACACACAATCTTGGAATACATGTTCATTTAACAGGTTATAATATTTAATCAAATTTGCATAGACCTTAAAGAAATTCATTTATTCTATTCTTCAACAGCTACTGTGGAATGTTACAATCCAAGGACAAATGAATGGAATTATGTTGCAAAAATGAATGAGCCTCACTATGGTCATGCCGGCACTGTATTTGGGGGATTGATGTATATTTCAGGTAAGATAAATTCAGTTCAATTCTACCAAAGCTGGTTGCCTCTTACAAGCACAGTTAAAACACTTCGTTTTGCTGAAAAAAATAAGCTCATTTTAAATTTTATGCCAGCTACACGTTTTAGAAAAGTTGGGACAGGGTCATATTTTCCACTGTGTTGCATCAGCTCTTCTTTTACCAACACTATGTAATTGTTTGGGAATTGTGAAGACCAATTGCTGTATCAGTTTTAAAAGTGAAATGTTGTAGTATAGTATTCCAGCTGCTCAACAGTTTGAGGTCTCCTTTATCATATTTATATTTCATTATGCGCCAAACGTTTTCTATGGGTGACAGGTTTGGACTTCAAGCAGGCCAGTTTAGCATCCAGACTTTCTTACAACAGAGCTATGCTATTGTAATATGTGCAGTGGGTAATATGTGGGTTGGCATTGTTTTGTTGAATTAAGCAAGGCATTCTTTGAAAAAGACATGCTGGCTTTTGAACTGTGCGCTGATAACATGTTAGATTGTCTTTCCCATTTTTTTAGTCTGAAGGACTTGGCCTCCATGATTTCCAAAAAGAATTTGAAATTTTGATTGGTCAGACCACAGGGCAGTTTTCAACACCTCAAGCGACCTTAAATGAGCTTGGACCCAGAGAAGGGTGGTGTTCCTGTATCATATTTATATATGGTGTCTTCTTTGAATGGTAAAGTTTAAGCTTGCCTTTGTGGATGCAGTGATGAGCTGTGTTCACATGGAATGGTTTCCTGACACTATGTAGTGATTTTCACTACAGAATTGTATGTTTTTAATACAGTGCTGCCTGAGGGCTCAAGGAACAGTCATCCAATATTTGCTTTTTAGCCTTGTCCCTTGGGTACATAGATTTCTCCGTGTTCTCTGAATCTTTCAGTGATGTACTATAGATGATGAAATACCAGAATTCTAAAATTTTACATTAAAGAACTTACATTGTTGCAATATTTGCCTGTGCATGGTTTCACAGAGTTGGTTACCCCACCTCATTGGTCCTTCTAAGAGACCATGCCTCTTCTGTTACTGACCTGTTGCTAATTGGTGTGATGTTCCTCCAGGTGTCATTCTTTGTTTCCTTTTTTTGGGGGGGGGGGGTGGATAACAACTTCCAACTTTTTGAAAGTGTTGCTGTTCCAACTTTTTGAAAGTGTTGCTGTTATCAAATTCAGTCTGAGTATATATTTTTTAAAAAACACACAACTGTCTCACTTGTACCATCTGATACATTTTCTTTGTACTGTGCAATTTAATATATAGTTTAAATGATTTGCAAACATCCCATTCTCTTTATATTTACATTATGCACAGTGTCTGATCGTTTTTGTAAACAGGAATAATGTTATATAATGAGTAGGGTTGCCACCTTTTGCAACAGTGGAGACCGGGCAGGGGGGTTAGTTGGCTGGGCTGTGACGTAGGTGGGAGTGTCAGCGATATCAGGGGGCAGGGCTATGATGTGGCGATTGGCCAATCATCGTGTCAATCAAGGGAATCCTGCTTGGTTTTCATTTTTTTGGGAAACCGGGCAGGAAGTTTTGACCCGGACAGCCCGGTATTTTGAAGGACAGGTGGCTACCCTAATAATGAGTGCTATCCATCTAAAGCCTTAGAACATGCATTGTAATGCTGAAATCCAATCCATTCAAAGGTCTAAGAAACCTATAATTCAAGGACAACATGAAAATTCTTGTATGCGTTTCTGTGCAGTAGTGTTCATGGGTAAGAATCTTTGCTGACACTTTATTAGTGCTGTTGCTGGTAAGTTGGTGTACATAAGAAAACAATTTTCTTTACCTGCAATGCCGTTTTACCCTTGGCCCACCCTAACCTCCGTCCCCTTTCTGACCAGGCAGAAAGATTTATGGTTTAGCTAGCCTTTAAAATATTAGAAGGAAGATCTAAATAGATGTGTTAAAACATTACATTTATATTTTTTTTTACTCAAACAGTCCTGCTTTGAAAGATCTGCTTCATGGCTTTTAGATTTACATTTAAAAAAAAAAAAAGTCGAAGTGGTCCTTATTTATGTCAAGCCGGAATGCTCATCACAGGAAGAATGTTCATCTCACAATGCGAAAGTCAATAGAGCACATCTGCAGCTGTACTGCTTGCATTTTAGTGGCATTATTACAGTGAGATGGATGCCCTTCCTGTGCTGAGCATTCCCTTCCTGAATGAGAGTGAACAGGATTTCTGTTCTGCGTTAAGGATGCTGCAGATATTCTTGTGTTAATTGTTGTGTCCCTCCAAAACAGAAGACTTCTTTCATTTGGCTGTATAATACCATAATAACTGTCTTTGCACAGTTCTTTAACTCAAAGTCCTCTCTTTTCAACTGCATGTGTTTAATTGATTTATTGTACATGTCCACCCAAAGTGATATTTGTCTGTTTAAATAGAAATAAGTCATATTTAATGTATTCTTGATTACTGAAGGACCAATGCAGAATGGCGACCGCAAGGAAAGAACTTTCAGCTAAACAGAATTCATACATTATATTCTAATGTCACACAAGGCCTGAAAGCACCTGTGTCACTTCACATCAAATTTAATGGAAACCACCGTACACCGCAAGAACATTACAATTATCTGCCTGAAAGTGCTCTGCATTTTCAGATTTAAAGGAACAGTTCAGTAAAATCTAGTTAAATAGGCTGTGCAAAATAAAAAAATAAAAAAAAATTCTAATATAGTTAGCCCAAAATGTAATCTATAAAGGCTGGAGTGACTAACAACACTACTTCCTGCTTTTCAGTTCTCTAACTCTGAGTTTGCGACTTAAAGGGGGCCACAAATGACATTAATCTTAGGAGTAAGGTAGTTGTAGAAAAGTATTACTCATTGACCACATACATAGGTATCTGCTGGTTCATTTTCTGATTTTTCTTTTCCCTTTCAACTTTATTTGGATGGGACTGTATGTCCACTGGGACATTGAGCATGTTAAGTGCATGCTGTACGCCCTCTACATGTCTGTACTGTATTATTGTTCACATATATTCAAAAAAATGTCCAGCATTTATTGTTTTGTCAGATCCCTTTTGTTGCATTATGAAAATGAGAAGTGCAGTTCAGATTAATTGCATTATGTATTCCAGTGGGCTTTTCTAGAAGGGGAAAGAGTTGATTTCTATTTTGCAGTGATCAAACATTGTGCAGTAGTAAGCACATGATTTATAAGCCATTGTTCTTATCCTTGGGAGATGAGAGACCAAGGACCAGATGGATCTTTTAAAGGCCCTGCTACGCAGTCAGTCAGTTAGCTAGCTACCAATGCCAAAAGCAAATGGACATTTAAGGTGGCCATCTCCCGTATTCTATTCTCCCATTTTATTGAAATAATCCATATTTTAAATAATTATTTCATTTTCCCTGTAATAATAAAACAGTAGCTTGTACTTGATCTCAACTAAGACTTAATTAATCCTTCTTGAAAGCAAAACGAGCCTATTGAGTTTATTTAATGTTTACATGATTTTATAGTAGACTTAAGGTATGAAGATCCGTTATCCGGAAAGCCCCAGGTCCCAAGCATTCTGGTTAACGGGTCCATTTCTGTATAGGTCAATGTCACAATGGTGTTTACTATTGTGGTTTCCTTCCTGACATTTAGTTATTTATCAAAGGTCAAGTTGAATTTTACCCAAAAATTCTAGTTTTGAGGGTATTTTTCAGTCAAAACTCTATTTCGGGTTTTAAACCTCGAATTTTTCTGTATTTATTATACCCTGAACCTGGAAATAGCTTGAATCTGAAAATATTCCAGCTAAAACATGTTGAGGTCATGTAGAAGTCAATGACAGATTTCCCTTCAGCCTTTTGTGAGTTCATTGAAACCTCTAAAACTCAAACCTTTGATAAATTAACCCATTAGCCCTCACATATGAAAATGGACTATGCCCTTAAACACTACTTGATGACCACATTGCTGCAAATTGTCTTCAACTGCCAAGAAACATAGATTCAAATGAATGGAAGAATGTGCTACATGACCATATATATTGCTGGAGCAGCAATGCAGTTAAATTGTTGATCTGTCGGTCTGAATACTATAGTTTTGCCATGTACTTCTAATTGCATTTTGTTGGCTTTCCTGAAAACCAGTGTGCTGGCAGTGATAAGTGTTTTTTTGTGGCATGATTTAAATGGTTCCCACTATCCATAACAAAACTGGCAATTGATGCAACACCTGTAGCAAACCATTGGAACGAAAAAGCTATAGGATTAGGGATCCTGCCACATGTTATCAGGCCAGTGATCTTAGTGGGGACATCATAGCAACAGCGAGTGGCAACCAGATTTTATTTCAAAATGCTTTCTGTGGTTTACTGCACAGAAGAAAATTTTGTAATTGTTAATGGTTAAATGGGCACAATGGTCCTAACATGCTGATAAATGATCACATGTTGCAGAAAGCATCATCAACACCAAGACTTCAGTCATTTGAAATGCCTCTTAAATTACAAAGAGGAACAGAAAAAAAGTTCAGTTGTAAATATTATCATTGACTTTCTAGGAAACCGAGTACCTAGAATAATTACAACAGAATAATACGAGCCATATATGGGGAGCAAGAAGCCACCCAGGCCTCGTCAGAACTGTGATTGTTCCTCATAAGTGAGGTTGTTCTTAGTTTTGAAAAGACAGAAGAAATAATAAGTGCTACCCTTTGCCTTGGTGATACTTTTTAAATGAATTTAATGATTTAGAATGCATGTTACCATTCTGAAATATATAACAAATGATTTTCATGTTTACTTTGAACAGGAGGAATTACTCATGATACCTTCCAGAAAGAACTAATGTGCTTTGATCCAGACACTGATAAATGGACCCAGAAAGCACCAATGACAACAGTTCGAGGGCTACACTGCATGTGCACAGTTGGAGATAAACTTTATGTCATAGGTGGAAATCACTTTAGAGGAACTAGTGATTATGATGATGTTCTCAGCTGTGAGTACTACTCTCCATCTTTAGATCAATGGACTCCAATAGGTGCCATGTTACGAGGACAAAGTGACGTTGGGGTGGCTGTCTTCGAAAACAAAATTTATGTGGTTGGAGGCTATTCTTGGAACAACAGATGTATGGTTGAAATAGTCCAGAAATATGACCCTGAAAGAGATGAGTGGCATAAAGTATTTGATCTGCCAGAATCTCTTGGGGGTATTAGAGCTTGTACTCTTACTGTTTTTCCACCAGAGGACAACAGTTGTTCACCTTCTCGAGAATCTCCTCTTTCTGCACCTTGAAGATAAAAGATCATCTTGGGTTTCTTCGTTTTTCTTCAATAGCATCAAACAAGCAATGCCAGTCGGAATTGGCCCGCCTGCTTCAAAAAAAGAGACGGTCAGATTATTTGTACTATTCATTTGGCTTAGGTTATTTATCAGAAATCTTACCTTGTAAAATCTATTTAAAATTGCCAGATGTTTAGTGAAGAAACAACAACAAAGTGATCAAATATTTCAAATAGGTACTTATTTAATACTGTTTAAGAGGTTTATCAAACCTACTTGTGAATCAAAGGAGCAGACTCGTCTTTCTAAAACTGCCATCTATTAATAATGTTTTCTATTGTCCCCACATAAATAGATCCTTTGTGTCCTTGAGGAGGATGGCAAAAAGAAAATACCACCAGATATCAGCTTATCTTTCTCATTAAGCACTTATGAAGTGTATGCTTTTTAAGTTAATTGGGAAAATATTTAATTTTGTTTTTTTTATTAACATTTGATGGAATTTAAAACATGGAACTTAATGATCCTTCCCACCTAAACCAACTGATTGTATATATTGAATTTGGCCTCTAAAATAAAACTTAAACTAAATTGCAATGGATAATATTTGTTCACCCATAATTAGAAGACAAACAAAAACTGAGCTTGCAGCTTCCTACGGTCCCTTCCACTAATTAAATTAGATAAGGGCTAGATAAATTGACGCAAAAAAAAATTGGTTTGTCATGAACAACAGCTGGAATAACTTGTATCTCCTTTGGTCAAGGTACATTCTCCTTTAAGGTTATTTAGCACAAACTGCAGCTACAGTGGGGGTAGCTACTTTTGCTCAGTGAACAGACTCCAATGTTTTATCTTTCTTTGTTCAATAAAATACTTTTAACTGCAATTATTTAGAGTTAAATGCTTTATTAAAGTATCTTTATATTATGCAGTTCTATATTCCACTTCCTTACTGTTGCCTGGATACCTCTGTGCCTGTATGTTTGTGGGTTAGCTGGCTTTATTTGCTAGGAAACCAATGCACAAATGGGTAGAATGACCTACATTTCAGATCTTTTTTTTTTTTTTTTTTTTCTCCTTTCTTGCCGTTTCAGAAACACTGCAGTATGTATTACGCAGACACTGCTATAACTGCAATAAAAAAAGCACTGGATTTGTTAGCCAGCTAAAAGCTTGTAACAATGTTTGGCAGTCAGAATGTTAACGGGTAACATTTTAAAATGAAAATTAAGGAAAGTGATGTTTAGGTGATATGCTGATAGCGATAGCAAGCTTTCAGAATATTCCAGTTACTTTGTCAAGCTGATGGATGGAGCTGGTGTAGCTTTACATCACTTTTATTTTCCATGTGAAGGTGTTTCCTTGTTGCAAATCTATTTGCCAGCTGAAAAATGCCAGTCTTTCTAATCTGTTGTAAAATATTGTAAAAGGGTTTATGTGTATGTAGCCAAACAAAAAACAGATAAAATTGAACCCCCCCCCCCCCGTTGTCACCATTATTTAAAGCTAATCTTGTTTTTACAACATGTACATATTTACATATTCTGTTTCTTTTCTATTAAACTAGTTAACACACAGACCACTCAAAACTGATTGGAATCAATAAGGAGGTTTAGAATAACTAGCATACAATGATTACATTGTCAGGTGCTTTTTTTGAAAGGAGAATGGGGGAGGATAATAATGTGGAGGTGTGGAGAGAAAAATAAAGCTGCTTCAGAAGGCATGACTAATTTTACCTGCTAATCCAATCAAAATCAGGGCAGAATTTGGAATATCCTATACTGTGGGGATGACCATTAACATGGTCGTCGACATAGAAGTACTTACCTGAAGTGTGGAGAGCAAAATAAAGAAGGCATAACCAATTTACCTGCTGATCCAATCAAAATCAGGGCAGAATTTGGATTATTCTACTGTATACTGTGGGGATGACAATTAACATGGTCGCCAACATAGAAGTACTTGCTTACCTGAATGTGGTAATATATGCACAAACCATTTTTATACATAAATATGCTTCTAATTGTGATTATGAACAATCTGCTTTGTCATGGCACATGCTTGGAAGTGGACGGCATAGTTTCTGAGACATTTCTCTTTCTGTATTGTGTCTTTGGTATTCACTCTAATAACAAATGGTTCCATGGGCATTTCACTCTGTCTTTATAAAAAGTTGCTCCAAAGCATCTTGACGCTGGGTAACGCCTCCTGCACATATATACAGAACTGTTGCTTGGTTACAAGACAGCAGCTAAAGCTGCCCATGTCGGAGATATTGAAATCCATAAGCAGTGTTCTGTACAAAATAAAGCAGAGAAGCTTTACAATATTTGTATTTAAATATGTAAAAGTTGTATTTATGTGATTGGATTCTAATCCTTTTTTTTAAGTATTTGCAGGATAAGCAGGAGCAATTACTCTATATTTAAAAAGTTAATTTACTAATGTTGCATGTGGCTAACTGTACAGAGTCTGCAACAGTGGAAGAGGTAACGAAGACTAATGGATGTAGACCAAACAAAACACAGAAATCAATGAAGATGTAACAAAAATAACATCATTAAACATTATGTAGGATATTAATGTGGTTATTGAAAAGGGTGTAAATTATTTGACAACTGTCCCTCTTTCATTAAGGGGCATATTTTTTAAGGTTCAAGTTGTTTTTTTTGGTCAAAACGCACATATTCGGGTTAAAAAAAACTATTTTTTTCGAGATTTATTATACTTCAACCCTGGAAATAGCTAAAATCCGAGAAAACACCATCTAAAACCTGTTGAGGTCATGTAGTAGTCTATGGTAGAGGTTTCTTGAACCATCCCTTGTCCCTTGATTAAGTTTTTTTCTGAGGGTTTTGCCCAAAATCCCAAATAAGTTGAGTTTTGGAACTCTAAGAATCTGTTTTTTTTTCCATTCAAGTTTTTTCTTAAAAAGATACCTTTCAAGTTGCGAGTTCATTTGAGGTATAGAAAAATCTTAACACTCGAGCTTTGATAAATAACCCCACAAATGTATTAATTAGGCTTGGAATCCCCAGACAACTGGAATGTATAAAAAAAAATCAGTACAGGTATGGGATCTGTTGGAAGCCCGTTATCCAGAAAGCTCTGAATTACAGATATATAATTAGATTATCCAAATTTTAAAAAAACTGTTTTCTTTATCTTTGTACAAGCTACTGTATTATTACTACAGTAGCTTGTACTTGATCCAAACTTAGATATAATTAATCCTTATTGGAAGCAAAATCAGCCTGTTGGGTTTATTTAATGTTTAAATGATTATCTAGTAGATTTAAGGTATGAAGATCCAAATTACGGAAAGATCTATTATCCAGAAAACCCCAGGTCCCGAGCATTCTGGATAACAGGTCCTATACCTGTAATTGTTTGCTACTGGTTTTATCACCTGCAGCAACCAGCCAGCAGGAAGCATTTATTGGTCACCTGTTTTAAAGCAAACATTTTATTAGTTGCTATGGTCAAACTATTATTTGTCTTTTATTACATATGGGGGTCTGTGGTCCAGATGAAAGACACTTTATGTCCTTGCTGGTGATACTGTTGATCCACTGACTATAGAAAATAACCTGATGCCTACTCTCATTGACTTCAGTCTTCTGCAAAGTCTTTCAAGACTGCACATGGGAACATGAATAAGGGATTACCTACAATCATAACTTTATTGGTTTTGTCCTCAAGAAGGCGTTATATCCATATGTTTCATTGGACGGTAATGCCTCACTGGGCTGTTTCTTGGCCTACATATAAGCTCTGGCAGAGAAACAGCCCCTCCACTGATATCTGCGTTGGCTAAATGCAAACCGAGCCTTCCGTTACCGAAATATATTCTGTGTGTATGTACCCGGTACAATGCAGTGGCCCTGGGGGCAGACAAAAAAGACAAGAGATGTGAGCGGAGGCACTGTTTCTCTGCCACAGCGTAAATGTAGGCCAAGAAACCACCTAATAAGGCATTCACCTGAAGGAAAGTTTAGCATTTATTGGCATAGATAAAATTCTGCTCCATGGCGAAAAGCCAGATGGGATTGAATATCTTTTCCAGGTAAATGTAGATTCGGGATTCTGTCAAATCCTAAAATTGTGGATTTGGTTCATCCCTAAATGAAAGTAGATTATACTGTACATTTCTAAAATTCCATTTCATCTATGACATACTACATGTTGTCTGACCACATGGCATTGGGAAAATCAAAGCATACCTGCAAACAAAGAGTTGATAAAATAATTTCGCTGCATTGGAATTTAAGTCTCAAGAAGACCAGTGGTTACTCGCCCAGGGTGAGTGGCATGTGTGAGAGAAGGGATGTTGTATCTGGGGAAAAAAAATGTGTATTTCTGTACATTTATTGTTTATGTGAGAACATTCTGTAAAGATGTAATTAAGATCCCCTTCTAGTGAGAAAAATAACACCCACACCCTCCTCTCAAGCTGGTTAAGCACCCAACGCTTTAATTCATAGCATCATTTAATTATTCTGTTTACTTGACTAAGCAAAGGTTTATTGGCTGTTATGGCTTACTGCACTGTAGGTAAATAAGACCTTTGAGAGGAATACAAATGTAAATTATTAACCAAAATATGGGTTAATATCGCAGTGGAATAACTTGATTTACTGTCCTACATATTTTTTTTTCATTCCCAGGCATTCCTTACACACAAAGAGCTAATGCAGTCCATTTTAATTACTACTATTCGTAACTATAGAAATTGGAAAGAATTTAACTGAAGGAATAAAAGCAGGCAGAACTGCACACAGAAGCAGCCATGGAACATCTACCGTTAGGCCCATAAATCTTTGGACAGAGACAACTTTTTTCTAATTTTGCTTCTGTACATTACCGCAATGAATTTGAAATGAAACAACTTGGATGCAGTTAAACTGCAGACTTTCAGCTTTAATTCAGTGTTGAACAAAAAGATTTCATAAAAATGTGAGGAACTAAAGCCTTTTTTTAACACAATCACTTAATTTCAGGGGCTCGAAAGTAATTGGACCATTGACTCAAAGGCTATTTCATAGGCAAGTGTGGGCAATTGCTTTGTTATGTCATTATCAATGAAGCAGACAAAAGCCCTGGAGTTGATTTAAGGGGTGGGGGGTATTTGTATATGGAAGATTTTGCTGTGAACAGACAACATGCTGGCAAAAAAAAAAAAGCCAGCACAGTTCTGTAAAAACATTCTTTGGACAGATGAAACCAAGATCAACCTCTACCAGAATGATGGCAAGAAACAAGTATGGAGAAGGCGTTGAACAGCTCATGATCCAAGGCATACCACATCATCTATAAAACGGTGGAGGCAGTATGATGGCTTGGGTGTGCATTGCTGCCAGTGGCACTGGGACACTAGTGTTTATCCATGATGTGACACAGGACAGAAGCAGCGGAACGAATTCTGAGGTGTTCAGGTGACTGTCTGCTAAAATCCAGCTAAATGTAGTCAAATTGATTGTATTATAATGACCCAAAACATACAGCCAAAGCAACCCAGGAGTTTATTAAAGCAAAGAAGTGGAATATTATTGAATGGCCAAGTCAGTCACCTGATCTCAACCAACTTGAGCTGCATTTCACTTTTTGAAGACTAAATTTCAGACAGGCCCACAAACAAACAGCAACTGAAAGCCGCTGCAGTAAATGCGTGGCAGAGCATTAAAAAGGAGGAAACCCAGAATCTGGTGATGCCCATGTGTTCAAGACTTCAGGCTGTCATTGCCAGCAAAGGGTTTTCAAACAAGTATTAGAAATGAACATTTTACTTTCAATTTTTAAATTTGTCTAATTACTTTTGAGTCCCTGATTGTGTTAAAAAAGGCTTTAGTTCCTCACATTTTTATGAAATCTTTTTGTTCAACTCACTGAATTAAAGCTGAAAGTCTGCAGTTCAACTGCATCTGAGTTGTTTCATTTAAAATTCATTGTGGTAATGTACAGAACCAAAATTAGAGAAAAAGTTGTCTGTCTAAAGATTTATAGGCCTAACTGTATATTGTTACTTATACTGTAAAAAGCTATTTTAAATGTTCCCTGTGCCAAACTTTCCCTGGGTTCAGTGTTACACATTTTAAAATATTTTTACTAAACCAAATGTAGAATGTATCTCTTGATACTTAAACCATTCCTCTCCTCAAATGTGAGGATCTCCCTCATCGTTTTTCTACACCCAGTCTAAAAGACTGGTTTGAAAGCTTGGTACAGACTGAAGTTTCTTTCTGTTGATGGTCAGGAAACCACCTAGTGAGATGCAGCTTCTAGAATGAACATAATAGTAAACGAGATATTGAAATAAATAATGATGATGCCTCTTGAATTTATTTCTATAGCTGTTTAGGTGGGAGTAACACCCAAAATGACAAGTGCTTTCAGATTCTCAACAATGCAAGCAATACAGCAGCTCCAATGTATATTAAAGCAGAAAGTGAAGCTGTCAATACATGAAGGATAAACCCCCTATATTTAACAAATGGTACGTTTTTCCGGTAATAGAAAAATGTTGTAGCAAAGTTTAAGAATTGAATCACTGCGTTGCCAGGATATATTTTCTCTTCTCAGTTACTTGCCAGTGGATGCAGTGCCAGTGGATGCAGATAAATCAAATTATACTCATTACATTATTTACAGTATTGCTTGTATTCGTGTGATTTAGGAGCTTTCTGTGAAAGTTAGAAATAATGCGTTTCCATGCACCAGATAGTTTAATGCACATAGGACATTTATCTTAATATGGAACCAATGAGATGTAAAAAGGTATTTATTGGACTAAAACCTTGCAAGGCAGTGTTTACATGATGGGAGGAATGATAAATCTAGTTGTACACAAGGTTATACTTTTGCAAGTGGGAGTGGCGTCTCTGAACTCATAAAAATGTGCCAATGCTGAATATCACAACAAATTATAGCTCATGGCTGTTCTTAAAAGGAACCTGTCACCCAAACATAAAAAATAAACATGAAACCCAAATTATTTATCAAAACATTCATACCTTTATAGTTATAAACTATAATATGATTTAAAAATCTTAGCTGTCAATAATATTGCCTTCACCACCTCTAGGGGGTATATTTATCAAAGAGTGAAGTTAATAGTAAAGTTCCGCCACTAGAGTGAAATTCCGCCACTTTCCATTCATTTCTATGGGATTTTTAAAGGCGTATTTATCAAAGGGTGAACTTTCACTTTCACCCATTGATAAATATGCCTTTCAAAATCCCATAGAAATGAATTGTGAGCTGCGGAATTTCACTCTAGTGAAAAAAAATTTACCCCTTTGCTTCAGGCATAGTGATCACTTTCACTTTAATTTCTGCACTTCCTATATGTCAGTAGGTATACCCAAAGATTCCTGAGGTTTCCCTTCTTTTGCCGGCTCTCAATGAACTCGCTCCCCTCCGAGTGTAACACCAAACTTCCTTTAAGTTGTGCAGAGTCAGCGCTGCAATATCTTTAGGGAAATAAGCGGTATAGCGATATGGTAATATATGGTGTAGTATATTAATACCCTTCTTGGAGTAGTTTAGCCCAATTACCCAAATCTCCATTAGACAAGAGGTACATCTGCATTATATTCGTGTGTCTTCCAATTAAATTATAGACAGTTCACCGTGTGCAGTTTCGGTATGTACTCAGACGTTTAGATTATTTTCAAGCCCTTCAAGTTATTTTAGTCCCAATCAGCACGTGTTCTCTAGCGCTGCTTCTCTTCTAATTCTTACTGCTTCTCTTCTAATTCTTTTGCGCTTACAGATGTTTCAAGCAAAGGCACCAACAACAACTCAGCACCCACTGACTATTCGTACAATGTGCCAGGTTTTCCAGGAGTTGTCCTGCGCAGCTCCGGCTCCTTCCCTCCTTACATACCTCCAGTCTCCACTCTGTCTATAATTACATAGTCAGGGGCATGTGCATCAGATCCTTCTTACTGGCGCGTACATGAAATTTTGGCATGATGCAATGCTTGCCTTGATACCAGTATCCACAAAATGGTGCCTGCCTTTATTGCTCGACTCCAGATACATGAAGCAAACCAGATTTAAATTATATAGTGTAAGTAAAGATTGTTTTGCTCGACTTACACTATAAAATAGGATTGGGCATGTTTTTTATAGGATGGCTGGTCCTCTTTAATGGTGCCACCTTCCTGCCAATGTGTTAGACCCTGCATTTATTAATAGCCATGCTCTCCAATCCACTGTTCTGAAACTATGAAGGGTGTTGGGGAAATGCTGAGATCTAGCCCGTCAACACTTGAAGCCATATACTGGACAGCCCTTCTATACAGCTGAACTCCTTGTCTTATAGCTCTGTTCTGCAAAGCGCATGCTGCTGCTGTACAGACTGCTCAGCCAAAATGGAATACATTTAGTTATTAGATACATTTTTACATTATAGGGCCAGGGGCTTCCAACCACTGTTTGTAACCCCCTAAAGAAAGTCTAGCTGTGGCTCATGTATGTTGCATTCAGGTTCTGTTAAGAAGGCAGCCAAATGTTGTTGCTCAGAGATGGCATTAAAGGAAAACCATACCCCCAAAATGAATAGTTTACATCATATTATGTTTCATATTAAACAATCTTACCAAACTGGAATATAGATTTAAATAAATATTGTACTTTTAAATCTTTTACCTTGAGCCATCATTTTGTGATGATCTGTGTGCTGCCTCAGAGATCGCCTGACCAGAAATACTACAACACTAAGGGGCCAATTCACCAAGCTCGAGTGAAGGATTCAAAGTAAAAAAAACTTCGAATTGCGAAGTGTTTTTTGGGCTACTTCGACCATCGAATGGGCTCCTTCGACTACGACTTCGAATCGAAGGATTCAAACTAAAAATCGTTCGACTATTCGACCATTCGATAGTCGAAGTACTGTCTCTTTAAGAAAAAACTTCGACCCCCTAGTTCGCCATCTAAAACCTAACGAACTCAATGTTAGCCTATGGGGAAGGTCCCCATAGGCTTGCCTAAGTTTTTTTGGTCGAAGGATAGTCCTTCGATCATTGGATTAAAATCCTTCGAATCGTTCGATCGCAGTTTTTGCGCTAAAATCCTTTGACTTCGATATTCGAAGTCGAAGGATTTTAATTCCCAGTCGAATTTTCGAGGGTTAATTAACCCTCGATATTCGACCCTTGGTGAATTTGCCCCTAACTGTAACAGAAAGAAATGTGGAAGCAAAAGACAGAACTTTGTCCGTTAATTGACTCATGTGACCTATGTATGGTTTGTTTGTGTGCACTTTGAATCGTAGGATCCCAGGGGGCAGCCTTTAGTTCTTAAAATGGCAATTTTAGGATTACATAATGGCACATACTAATAAAAAAGTATATTATTATGAAAATGGTTTATTTAGATGAAGCAGGGTTTTACATATGAGCTATTCTATGCAATATATTTCTGTAGAGACTTACATTGTTCAGGGGTATAGTTTTCATTTAACAGGATATACAAGCTAATTTATAAAGCACTTTTGTAAACCCAATAATTAGTACAAATGCTGGTAGTAAACCCATGCATCACAGCAAAAGACTCCCAGTCCCAGTCTTGCATGGATATGAGTGCCCTGGGGTATTTGCACTTGCTTCCTGTTAAATCTCCTTTTTGTCCTAATAAAACGTTCAAGCCAGCAAATAACTGCTTGTTTACACTATTAACACTACCGTGGCTCGTTAAACCTTCAGCTTGTTTTACCATAGATATCATATATGTGGAATCCCCCTCACACTTTAATGTGTTTATGGGTCAATATGTTTTGGGTCAATATTTCTCAAGGTCTGTTAAAATGCTGAGGATAGGTAGTTGTGATTTCCCCAGCCTGGGCCAGATCTGAATGCCACACTAGAAGGTCAGTGTCGGCACAATAACAATAATGCAATTTAAAGCAGGCATCTTATGTTTCTGGCTTACTATCTTCCAGCAGGCCATAGATTCATAAATGGAAGTCTTAACTACTTAAATAATCTATCTAAGATAAATAGTTAAAGCAAATATATCTAGACATTATGAGCATGATGGTTTTAATACCTGAGGATCATCTGTGGTGCCCTGGAAAGGCCAAGAGCAACTGCTGCATATTATTTGAAGGCATGGATTAGTATAGGGCTTTGGAACTTCCAGCATGGTATATTACATCCAGTACATTAGGTACAGCATTTCTACAATAATTTGTTAAGGCTGTAGACTAATATATAGCATATAAAAAGCACAGGTCTGCACCTAGCTAATCTTGGCTAATGAATATGATAATCCATGATGAAATCTTAGATTATTTCTTTTTATAAATTGCATGGTGGCGGCAGAAAGTCTTGCCTAGTAGCTGCTATGATCTGTACACATACCTTGCTTATTTAGTATTCTGTTTCAGTATCTGGTTGTTATTCTAACTCTTCACTTCTAGAAATCCTTGCTCTCTGCCTTCCTTTGTACATGTACAGATTTTGTAATTTAGCATACCTTGATTTATTATAATGTATACTCTTAGCTGGTTCTGAGTTTTCATTGTACATTGCATATTTGTAAGACCAGCTTAAAATAATTGCAAAATAATTGCTTTTTTCAAGACTTTTGAGTATGAAGAGTGTCTATTAGTGCAAACAACAAAATGTACACTTTTTTTTTTTTTGCACTTGCCAAACATTTTGAGTTGTGCAAATTGAAAATTATTCGCAGAGCGGAAAATTTTTGCATTGTGCATATTTTTTTTCCATTAATGCAGTTTGTTGCATTCACCCATCATCTTTAATAGCCAAATGCTGGCACTGAAATCTGTGATTCAACAAAAGGGACATTTTTCCCAGGGCCCACTAAAACAGTGGGTGCCATCAGCCTTTTCATCTGCAAAAACTTTTGAATGAAGCAGTATAGAATGGTTAGTTCTTAGCAACGTTACAATTACTCTACTAGTATAGAGGTTTATTTTAATCGTTTTTAATTATTTGCTTTGACCCTAACAGCCAAAAAAGATTGCTTTTTGAGGCTACAATTTTATCATTACTTTGTACAACTGATTTTGTTTTATTCAGACATCTATCCTATTCATATTCCAGTTTCCAATTCAAACTGTCTGTTTGCTATAAAATTAAAAAAGACCTATTGCAAATTATCTCAGAATAGCATTCTCTTCATTGTAATAAAATTATTTTAAAGGTGAACAACCTCTTTAAAAAAAACCCTGGCAAGAGCAACACAACACAACTAAAGATGTGTAGGACATTGCTATTGCAAGCAAATAATGCATAGATCATTGGACATCCTGCAACCAACCCCATCTAGAGGGAATGCCTGATATCAATAACATAAAGAAACTGTGCAACAGCTAAAAAAATAAAACTGTACTTCATGTCACAGGCACGCTCTGAGTCTAATGTTGCTTGCATCCTATTTGTCTGGAGTTTATCATGCAGTTAAGGGTGAATTTTCTAATTGACAGTAACAGAATTAAAATTAATTACGCCTACGCAGTAATGAAGCAGTCTGATTGCTACAAATTATAAATGAGCTCACCAGAGTTTGATGAATACAATTATACAAAAACTAATTGTAATCATATTTCTCATGTACTGCTATTAAAAGCATTGGGGTAATTTAGCATTTTATTTTCATTTATAGTTCAATAAGCTTCCATACAAAGGTTGCAAATCAACTTTCTACTTTCAATTTCTACTGTTCTCATATCTTCTATTTAGCAATGCTATAGGTGCAGCTCTAAGGGTCTATGCGGTTGGTAAACATTATTTCATCTATTGCTAAATGCGGAATTAGAATGGTCAATGTATTTCTTTTACTGAATTACAGGTATGGGATTCGTTATTCGGAAAAAGATCTGAATTACGGAAAGGCCATCTCCCATAGGTTCCATTCTAGTCAAATAATACAAATTTTTCAAAATGATTTATTTTTTCCTCTGTAATAATAAAACAGTACCTTTTGTACTTGATCCCAAAAAATATATAATTATTACTGGAAGGAAAATCAGCTTATTGGGCTTATTTAATGTTTACATGATTTTCTAGTAGACTTTAGATATGAAGATCCAAATTACGGAAAACCCCGGGTCCCGAGCATTCTGGATAACAGGTCCCAAAACGTCTGCTAGTCCAACATCTCATTTCTAAATGAACAGTTTTAATATGAAGTTGGTCCTCCCTTTGCTGCTGTAACAGTCTCTGCTCATCTGGGAAGGCTTTCCACTAGATGTTGGAACATAGTTGGCGGAATTTGCTTCCATTCAGCCACAAGAGCATTAGTGAGGTTGAGCACTGATTGTGGGGATTAGGCCTGGCTCACTTCAATTCATTCTATAGTTATACAGTTGGGTTACCGAGAGGGATCAATGGAGACCAGTCAGATTCTTCCACACCCATCTCAGCAAGCCTATTCTGTACAGACCTCACTTGAATATGTGGGCAATATTGTACTGTTGATACATAATAGGAAGCACACATTTATCAAGAATATCATACGCTGTAGCCATAAGTTTTGCTTTTAAAGGTACCAGGGACCCTAGCCCAAATGAAAAATGATCACAGTTCATTATTCCTTCTACATCCAACATTACCATTGGCATTATGCATTCAGGCAGGCAGGTAGTGGGTCCCTGGCATCTGTTAAATGCAGACTTTTCCATCAGCCAGATGGTGAAATGCCATGTATCACTCTAAGGGACACATTTCCACTGCTCTAGAGTCCAATGACATTAATCCCACCAATGCCTGCCATTGCAAATGGTGATGTTAGGTTTATTTGCCTTTGATCACCCATAAAACCCCCACATTGTCTATGAATAGTTCTTGTGCTGATATTGGTCCTAAAAACCATTTGGAAAACAGCAGAACTAGAACTATGTTATGAACTTTGTGTACCCTGACAAAATGCATAACCTCAAGGAGGACCAGAAGCTAGTATAATAGAGTTTATACACCAATTACATTGTTTCCCGCAGCTATTGGGCTAACAATTTATGGGCACTTGATAGATAAAGTCCATCGATCATGTTTGAGATAACAGTTCCTTGAATTTACCCGTAAACACTTTACAGTGCTGATATTCTCTGCAGGATTATTAAAGTGACCTATAGCTTGTAAGTAGCACTTCCCTTATACTTAAACATACTTTGATTTAGCCTTAAGAGTGCTTCCACAACCCCTAGATTTTGTATATTAGCCCTGAAGCTGTGGCTTAGCTTCCCGTGGTTTTTAATAGCACCCCATACCCACCCCCTTTTACTAATGGTGGTCCTATGCTTTTAAATATGGGCATTGGTTTGAGCAATCTCTCTCTCTTAAAAGCCCTTATGGGCGGGGGAGGATTTAGCTTTCAGACTGAAACCAATGTTCAACACACAGTGAATACAGGTAATGCTATTATGCAGAGAACCAAGTCTTTTTATACTATGACCTGAGATAAATAAGTTAGGGACCGCCATATGGGGTTTACCTTGACGTGGTATGGTGGCTTTTCAACTTTATGATCATAACTTTGTAACTAAAAACCCCTGTTTTGTAAAAACATGCACTTGCATTTATACTGAATTGCTTATGAGACAGGGGCCCAGGGAAGTGCATTGTAAGTAGCACTTCCCTTATACTTAAACATACTTTGATTTAGCCTTAAGAGTGCTTCCACAACCCCTAGATTTTGACCTATAGCTTGGTAAAGGAAGAATAACAATATAGAAAGAAGAGTCAGGGAGCTGGCACACGGGCAGATTCGGGGAGATTTAGTCACCTGGCAACTAATCGCCTCTTCTGCAGGGCGACAATCTCCCTGAACTGCCTTCCCCCTGCTATAATGAGAAAATGCCAGCGCCAATGCACTCGCGGCGCTTTGATTTCCAAACTTTCCTTCTGAGGCAACTTTGGTAATCGAACCCCCGCAAGTGCATTGGCGCTGGAGTTTTCTCATTATAGCAGGGGGAAGGCCCGTGTGCTAGCTCCCTTATGGCAATGTTGCTAAAACATTGTATATTTGCATTATCTTATTAAATACAATGATAACATTACATGAATCTGTAAATATTAAGCAAGTTAAGGGCTGTCTGGTAGATCTAATACTAACTAAATTTTTGGTGCCTTAAAATAGCCATAGCTATTGATCAGAGGAGCAATGGTAACAGAGATTGCTCTTTTTCGGATGGGGTTAGATGGAAGCTATGCCTTGGTGCTTCAAGTCATACTTAACATATGTATTAATTGGAGGCATTCCAATGGATTTCTCATGGTTTATTGTCCACAAATTTATGAGAAACATTGTATATAAATAATGTTAACAGTTTAAACAACCAAATGTGTAATAAACTGTATTCAGTATATACACAGACACACACACTTTTTATAAATCAAAATTTGCTTCTTTTTCTCTTGGTTGATATGCCTGCTTACATGCTAACAGAACTAGACTGCCATCAATATTTTATTTTTTGTACTACATTGATATGTTAAACATAATTGGCCATAGTTTTTGCCTCTTACTGGCTTAGTACAGCTGAAAAATGAAGCATCGAGCTTTTTTTTTTTTATTATTTATTTTTTTAATAACTGAACCTTGACAAGTAACAATTTAAATGCAATTATTAGGCTCTATTGGTCTTTTCAATGCTCAATACTCAATTATCACAATGAATACCCTGTTAGTAGGGTTTTCATAATTTAACTCTTCACTTGTGTTTTTGTTCTTGTTTCATTTTGAGTTTTCCATTCCAAATCCAGACTTGCTACTAAATGTTAGATTTGCAGGCAATGTTGCTGCTTTATTCTATAGCATGAATAATCTAGTGGTATTTTAAAACAACCACAGATTATACAATTTAATGAGCTGTGAAGCAGAAGTGTATATTGTGCTGTTCTTGGGATATAGTACACATGCAAAATTATTTATACAGTTCTGTACAGCCAACTCTGACAAGTAATAGTGCAGAAGAACATTTTACTACTAGGAGGGGATATTTTATATGTATTCTTAAAGATTTTCTCTCAAGAAAAAAATCTAAACAAAAGTCATGCACTTTGGGAGCAAGACAGTGCAGATTTGTGCTTCAGATGAAACCACTGATGTATGCAGTGGAATACCATTTAAAATATTGACCACTGGAATACAAATACTGGACAGTTTATCATGTTTGTATGTCTTTGTTTTTTTGGATGAACTTGAGATATGTATTGTCAGGTAAGTATTTGTATAAATTTCCCGTTATTTATATAGTGTCAACACATTTACAACTTACTTTACAACGATTATACATCACTCACTGCTCCAGAGGAGCTTACAGGGGGTTATTTATCAAAGGTTGAGTTTTAGAGGTTTTTATATTCCTCGAATGAACTCACAACTCGAATGGTTTCTAATTTATGAAAAAAATCCATTGTAAAAAACTTGAATCAGTGTAGTCGGGGTGAAAAACTTGAATAATCAAATTAATCGACTTTTCGAGTGAAACCCACCAAAAAACTGGATCATGAAGGATACAAACATCTTCAGATGGTTCAAGGGTCTTCTGCCTTAGACTTCTACATGACCTCGACAGGTTTTAGCTGGTGTATTTTTGGATTCAAGCTATTTCCAGCTTCGGGGTATAGTAAACACAGGAAAAAAATCGCCACTGCTCGGTCTCACCCATGCTGTGGATCGGTGTGAAACAAGGGTGTTTCTACCAGCTGGTCAACGTCACAGTGTGGGTTAGACCAATATTGCCTGTAGCTGCCATTCAGCCTCTAAAATAGGGAATTATTCATAGATGTTTGTTAATTGCCTTGGGCTTAAAAGCTCCTTGATTTTTCACTATAGCTCCTGAGTTAAGGGGAAGTGCGCCATGGTCTTATTTGTCTATCACATTGTTTACTGGGGGACTTGATTTTAAATGAACTACAAACTTAAAATGCTGATAGTATTGGAAGGTAATTATTCACAAGTGTATGTTGGCTGGGGCTTAAAATCTCCCTGCTTTCACACTAGAGCTCCTGAGCTAAGGGTAAGTGCACTGTTGGTCTTACTACTCAGTCACATTGGTTGCTGGGGGACTTGACTTTAAATGCACTACAAACTTATAATGCTCACAAACAGTGTAGGGCTCACATACTGTACATGTAGGGGCCTTGATGTGGCACATGAGCTTACATATTTTGGCCAAAGTGTGATACTAATACCTAATTTTTTGTAATAATTATTTTTAAAGATAAACCGTGTACTGGCAATTTTCCTCCGGTATAATAAATGTAAAAATGTAAAAAAAAATTTTAACCTTAAAATTCGAGTTTTTGTTTATCCCAAAAATGTGAGTTTTTACTGAAAAATATTGTTGAAAACTCTTTTGTTTTAATGAACTTGATCTTTGATAAATAACCCCCTATGTTTCCCAAGTACATACATTATGGTCAATTGAGTCAGAAGCCAACTAACCTGCTTGTATGCTTTTGGAGTATGGAAAGAAAAAGAGGTACCCAGAGGAAACCCATGCAGACACAGGGAGAACATCAAAATTCCTTGTAGATAGCGCCCAGGCTGGGACTGAATTTAAGACCCAGAGCTGCAAGGCAGGAGTGCTAACCAGTGGGCCACAGTGAATTATCATTTTTAAATTAATTAGTAATACCAATATATTTTAGAATGTTTAATAAGTGGCTGCTCATCCCATTTATATTTATTGGTTATTTTACAGAATCACAAGCAAATCAATAACTGAATTAATTGTTCTAAAAACATATTGACCTGCTGGAATATTATGTAACATGAGCCTGGAAGGCTCATTTATGCAGTGTGCAGGTTTTAAACACAAATTATTAAGCCTTAACCTTCAATGCAGTGTTCTTCCCAGAATTCTGGTGTTATTTCAGGCCCATGCATCCAAAATAAAAATTGGGTAAATAGATAGGCTTTGCAAAATAAAAATCTAACATAGTTAACTTAGCCAAAAATTTAATTTATAAAGGCTGGAGTGAACAGATGTCTAACATAATAGAACACAACTTCCTGCTTTTCAGCTCTCTCACTCGGAGTTAGTCAACGACTTTAAGGAAGGCCATATGGGACATAACCGTTCAGTGAGTTTGCAATTGATCCTCCGCATTCAGCTCAAAATCAAAAGCAAACAGTTATGGCCCATGTGGCCTTTCCTGAAGTCACTGGTTACTGCCTGATCACCAATCAGTGGAAACCAAAAGCGCTGAAAAGCAGGAAGTAGTGTTCTGGCTATTGTATTACACATCCAGTCACTCCAGCCTTTATACATTACATTTTTGCCTAACTAACTATATTAGAAACATGTTTTGCACAGCCTATTTACCCAGTTTTTATTTTTATACTGAACTAATTCCTTTAAGATAAGTAGGCGACTTATACCGTTAATGGTGGCAAATGTTTGTGGAAAATGACCAGGCAGTACTATAAAATCTTCTCTAGCAATCAATGCTAGTCAGTGGAAGCAAGGGCTATCAACTGGGTCCTATTTATATATAGGCACTCATTGGCCCGTGCCTAGGGCAGTGGCTTAGGGTGGCAGCCCCCAGATGTCTATATCTTAAAAGATAAAATGCTTTAAAAAAAAAAGAAAAAACCTTGTCCACCGAATGCAATGTAGCTTTGGCCTCCAGTACTCCAAAGGACCATTAAAGCCCAGAGAAAATACAGTAAACTCCTCTCAAAAAGGATATGGAAGATTTCAATTATAAAGAATGTCTACCCTTGCAATAATATGTATATTTGTATAATGGGACATACAATAAGATCTGTGATCGATTATGCACCAGTAAATCATTTTTATTTCAAGAGGACACAAGTGAATCCAAGAAATAAGTCAAAAAAGTCATTTCAATTAAGGGTTTTCTTTAAAGCAACAGCTATGACTCTGTACAATTCTCTCACTGAAGAGGTTGTACTGGTAAATATTTTAGACAGTTTAAGGGTAAGGTCACACTGGGCGTTTCATGGAGATTTAGTCGGCCTGCGACTAATCTCCCTGAACGCCTTCCCTCACTATGCGCTGACTAAAATGAAAAGTGCACGTGGCGATTCGTTTTCCGAAGTCACCTGAAGTTTCCTCGTGAGGCAACTTCGGGCGACATCGGGAAAACTAATCGCCTCATGTGATTAGCGCCTGCGATTTTTCATTTTAGCCAGCGCAGAGTAAGGGAAGGCATTCAGGGAGATTGGTCACAGCAAAAACGAGGCGATAAATCTCCCTGAAATGCCCAGTGTGACCTTACCCTAAGAAAGGGTTGCACGACCTTTAAGAAAGCAAGACTAATGATTAACATTCCTATTGATCCAGGGAGAGCACCAATTGGAGTCAGGACAGATTTTTTTTTATCTTTTCCAGAAACCGTTTTTGTCTTTATCTAGATCAACTACAAGTCAGATAGGGGCTACAAAATATTGTCCTTGATGAACTTATGACTTTTGCAGCTAATGGACTTTACGCCAGGTGTGTTTGGTTTGCATGATTGTAGATTACCCCATGGAAGTGTAATATTAGAATACATCACAATACAGATTGAGAGATTTAAAAAGATTAAAAAAAAAGATTGAGAATGATGCTAGAAGGCTCAGCCAACATGGAAACATATCTGCAATGTGAATAGCATTTGCTTATTAGTTTTCAAGTCTTTTGACACTTGCAGGTATTTTATAAACCAGAAGTCAGTTTACTCACATTTATTTTCGCTGTTTGTGACTCACGCCTCAGTGGTTACTCGCAAATATTAACATTTCAGATGTAGTACATCTGTTTTGATAAATATTTCAAGTATTTGCTGATTTTATGGTGACCTATTTTCAAAACATCAAATCCGTCGATAAATGCCTTTTCAGGTGTTGTTCACCTTTTGAACTGTACACCAGAAATAAAGAATTTTTTTTCAGTTGTTTTGTATTTTTTTATTTTTGACTGGTTTTCTAAAATTTCAGGTGGACAGACACTGTTGACAAAATGCAGTATAAAAAGTAAGAAACGTTAGCACTAACATGAGACCTGTGGCTTTCTGTCTGCGCCTTACTTGATCACTCTCAGAAAGCTTAAACATTCAATCCAAAGGTTGTCATAGATATTATAAATCTAAAGCATAAACATATCTACTGTATGTATCTATAGAAATGGTTCTAGATCCAGTGTCCATAAACATCAAAACAACAAACTATATGAGACAACCTCAGTCATGTGATCAGAAATAGAAAAGGAGGTTGTAGTGCAGCCCAGTTCCCCTCCAAAGAGGTCACACATATTGCTTAGAGGCTCTCTTGTTTCCTTTGCTTCTGTTGCAGAAAAACATGTAATTGCTTAGAACAAGATTAACCCATGTCTTATTACAACATTGTAATGTTACAGCTGGTTATCTATTAGTTAAATAACTAGTGTTGTTGTTGCCAGTCCCTTATACCACCTCCACCTTTACCTTACCACCTGCCTCCTTATGCTCACAGACCCCCAACAGGACCCATGGGGTGTAAGGGTTCTGGTATAGTTGCCCTCCCTGCCCCCCCACCAGTAGTTCAGCCACTGTTATAATAATAATAAATAGTTGCATAAGAGCTGAAGACCCAAGATGCTATTTTGAAGTCACCCCAGCTTCCTCTAAATACTTTCCTTGCTGGCTGGGCAAAACAAATCAATATTGTGTCAAATTGTCCCTTGTGGCACAATTGATAAAATCTTCAAGGTTAATTCCTGACTTATATGACTCTGTATTGACCAAGAGAAATAAATATCTCTAATTTAGATAGAAGGTGCAACAAGATCTGGGTCTGCATTGCCTGAAAAACTATTTATTTGTGTTTTGTGTGCAGACCAGCATAATTCATTTCAGCGAGTTATTGAAAGATTAGTCATTATTTATTATTTCAGCCATATAAATAATTGCACCCGTTACATTTTTATCTGAGATTATTCAAAACACAATGCTGGCAGCACATCAAGTTTTAGGTTTTAATTAAGAAGAAACAAGCTCAGAGCACAAATCTGAATTTCCAACTATACAGAATATTTTAGTTTCTCAAAAACCTATTTAGGACTGTGGTGTAGCTGAATGGAAAAAAAAACATTTATTCATATATGCCTTTACATGTGTACACATACATTATATAGTGCACACATACAAAAGTCATTGGCTTTTAAGCAGTATTACTGTTGTAGGCTTTCTAAAATATCTGTTAAGATGCTATTTCTACATTATCCCTACAGTTTCAAAGTGTTTTACATTTTTATTTTGTCTTGTTCCCTCAATTTCTCCCATTTCCTCCAGTCAAAGTCTGATTATTCTTCTTCAGCATAACAGCACATGTGCTTGGCCTCATTGGCTTGAAAACATGACTTGACATTGATGAGGGTCAGTTCATGGAACAAGCTACTGCAGTGAATGTAAGCAATGATAAGCCTATACAATACAATGATTTGGGAGTATGGGCTGATGTTGGGGTCTGAGCAGCTGGGTGGACCCAGAACTGACGACTAAAATAATATCAGTCACAGGAAAGCCAAGCTACCATAATTTTACTTATAGCTTGTACTGAAAGATATCAGAAAGGTATTAATAGCATATGGGTTCTCCTGTAATGTAAGCCTGTTATTCCAGTGACCTCAACAAAATCTCAATAGTAGTCCAGTGCTTTCCTACCCTCCTCTAATAGGCAGCCTCTTCAATGTACCATGGATGGGATGTAGCATGGATGGGGAGTCCTCTACACCCATCAGCAACGCCTCTCTCAGACTCTCCTCTTAAGGCCTAATGGAGTACAGGTCAAAAAGTTGACAGATGACAAGCCCCTTTATTAACTTTTTAAAGGAGAAGGAAAGGCTAAAATTAAGTAAGCTTTATCAGAAAGGTCTATATAAATACACCAGTAAACCCTCAAAGTGATGCTGCTCTGAGTCCTCTGTCAAAAGAAACACAGCATTTCTTTCCTTTTATTGTGTATACATGGGCTTCTGTATCAGACTTCCTGTTTTCAGCATAAACCTCCAGGGCAGGGCTTGAGCATGCTCAGTCTGCTCCTCTCCCCCTCCCTCCTCCCATCTCTGCTGAAATCTGAGCTCAGAGCTATAAATGAGCAGGGAGAGACTCAGGCAGGAAGTGATGTCACACCAAGCTTATATGGCAGCTGCTATCCTAAACAAACAGAGACAGTGTCTAGAGCTGTTTACTCAGGTATGATAAAGCATTCTGCAGAATAAATATAGCGTTCTAGCTTGCACTATTGTGGCTAATCTGTTGGCAATAAACTGTCTTGTAGCTTTCCTTCTCCTTTATGTCTCCTATTCAGACAGGGATATCTTTAGTTCATTAACATGGAAATTAATGTCACATTTGGGCTTTGTTGAGAGAATGGGAATATTTCCTGTCAGAGCCAGGATAGAGGGCAACATAAAGGCTTGATGAAAGTACAAGATGGCAGCCACGCTACAAAGCAGTGGCAAGTCCAAGGGGCAGGAATAGGGCAACTAGGGCCTGGCTTTCTTTTAGCTTTCTCTATTTTTTAACCTATGCAGTATTTCTTTATACTGTAGATATAGCAGAGTCTATATTGAAAAACCAACTGACTGGCATTCTGTACCTCCAGATCCACTAATATTTCCAAGGCACAAAGTCAACAAACCATAACTATTTACCATATGAAAACTATGGTATTCATCTTTATTGTTCTATCCAACAGAAAACTGGTGATTCACTGAAAAAAGAGCCCTAACTTACCCACATGCTCCCTTTCCAAATAATATGGCCCTCAAAGAACAGCACTGCAGCTGATTATATAGTTAATACTATATAACTATATATAATACTATACTTTTAGTTAAAACTTCTAATTAGAAGATACTGGGCCTTATGGAAAAATCATGTTGGGCCCTCAAACTTTGGCTATTAAATATTTTTCATGCACATATATTGAAACTGCTGATCAATTAGTCTCCCAATGTGCCCCCACTACCTCATGGTCTCGCTCTCTCTCTTTCTGTATATGTAGATATTTTGTATTTATATATAGGGAGAGAGAGAATGAAAGCGGGGGGACAAAAGTAAATGTTAGTGCTTCTTCTGGCAACTATTGTAGCATAAAGTTCAGTAGTAGTTCAGAAAATTACTGTATTCCAACTTTCCATTGAAAGCAGCCGTTCCAGTTTTCATTATAGAGTACACAACAATACAGCTTACTAACTTGATGGCTTTCCCTGCTGTTCTGCTGCATTGCATGCCTATCTTATTCATTTGAAATAATGACTCCCAGGTCCCTTTCCTTGGTTGTTGTTTTACAATATAGCACTATTAATCCTACATTCTGCCTCGGGCTAAGTCTCTCTGCCAATCTGTACTTAATGGAATGGATTGCTAAAATAGAAGTTGCTGTTCCATTGCGATACAGAACGCAGTGTGTATGTATATATATTTATTTAAGCTTCCATGCACTATAAAGCTAAAGGTGGAACCCTCTTGCATTCTGTCCCACTTTGTTCCAGTTCCATGAAAATGAAATCTGTTTTCAGGATCTATTATTTTTTTCACTCTTATTACATTTGAAAGATTTATTCATTATTATACAGTCTTGAGTCAGATTTCATATAAATCAAAAATCATTCTGATCTCACTAGTGAGAACCCCTCATTCTGTCACAATTCTGACACAATTTAGAATTTCTCCAGAACCCTTGAGAACTCGAGTTAGTAGAGTGATACAAATATTTAACTCAAACTCATGCTAATTTTACTATAATTGAAAATATGTTGGGTATTCTCAATGTATAAAACCACATTTTTTTCACAGTCCAGTTTTATTTTTACGGAACAGTTCCGATTTGTGGGGAAAAGTGAATTATTCACTGGGGTGTACCCAAGAAATTGACATCTTCAGTGCATTTGATTTTTCTTGCATAGGCCTGGTGCTTTTTTTTTTTTTTTTTTTTTTAAAGAACAATGCCACTGTTATTCCAGGATACCTTACAATGTGTGAATGAGTAGTATTGTAAACATGAAAAATTAATAAACTGTGCATGGGCCTGTTCCATATAGAAAATTAGCAAGTACTTGTATTTTTAAAAAGACTGAGGTAGCCATTATTTATTTGCAACAAAACATAAAAGTAAACTGGCCATACACACATCTATAATATAATATAAAATGCGATATAACAATACAATTATTGGTAAATACATAGTGACCCACCAATCCTGATTTATATTCACTCACTATAGATATGTCAGTTCAAGAAATAGGCAAGTCTATAAATTAATCTGCACCATATTGGCCAATTAATGGTGCGTTGGCAGCCTTTTTGCTTCCTGCTGTTCATGAGTTGTGAATGTCAATAACGTTGGAGGCCATGGACAAGTTTGAGAGTATATTGTTATGTATTAGAAGAAATAGAAATATTATGAGACAAACAACCAACCAAGATGTCCATGCAAGGTTGTAGATATAAATGTGCCAGCTGCAACATTAGATTCTTTTTATACGGTGTATATCGAGCTGTTAAATAGGGACCCGACCACAAATTTTAGAACTAATGCTAATTTTAATTTATGTGTAAGTTGTGAAAATGTAACTGTGAGAAGGGAGAACTTGGAAATCAAATGATGGTCAGTTATTGCTGTTTAATACCTAGTCAGTAGACACATTCAAAGTAGGGTTTTACATCTTTCAATCAAATAGGATAATTAATAGCTGCCACTCAGGATGCAAACCAATAATTGAGATGAAAGAAATACAGCTAAAACTAAAATATGCAATAGAAAGTGCTGCAGTGCCTTGTGCAAGGTATGTTGCTAAAATTAAGAGACAGCATTTATGGTACAGAAAAAAAGGGCAAAAGAGAGTTGTAAAAAAAATAGCACATAAAAATTTAAACAATTTTAAGACAAAATGGCATATAGGGATAGGGAATTGTGCCGTCCATTGTCAGAGTTGGATCTGAGTGAGGGTGGCTACTGTGCTACGTGTGTTTATGAGAGATGTGTATGAGTGGGTGCTGTTAATTTACTTTTCTTGCACTGTTGTTGCCTTGAATGGCAAGCCTGGCTTTAAGGCAAAACTCACTGCTTATAGGACCTCTTGCAAACCTTGTTACTTGTTTACTTTAAACATTCATTATATTGTGACTATACCCCCATTCCCCTTGATCTTCATGGGAATATCCTTATTATTAAACCTATTGCTATACCTGCTGACTGTCCTTTGTATTCACAAGGCCAGTCTCTCACGTGTTTTTTGGTGGTTTTATAGGCAATATGAATCACAACAGGTTCTTCTCCTTCAAGCTGATTGAATAAATATTTTACACTTTTCAAAGCAGGCCCCTTATTCTTTTTGTACTTTAGATATTGACAATGACTTGGGTATTATTATCTTTATTTACATTAAATTATATAGTATGAGTACTGTACATTAGTGGGGCTTTTTTCAACAAATTGTATTCAAAACAATAAACATAAGATGAGACCATGCATTTATAAACTAAATGAAATCCCAAATAAAGGGTTTAAAACGTATTCTGCAATTTCTCTTGTTTTAGAAAAAACATCTCTGTGGGGATGTGACATTGGGTACTATGGTGCAGTACCCCTTGTTAATTGTAATAAATTGTAACCAACTGTGCTCCATTTATTTCTGAAAAAAATTCAATTTAGGAAGGTTCCATGTGCTGTGAAAACCCTTCACCAGCAATGATAGGTCAATCACCCAATAAAAAAAGGGCCTCATCAAGCTTGTCACTTCAATTCACAGTTCAATTCATGTTTATGCTGAGTGCATGATGTATTCAAGTTATTCACACAATATTCAGTATCAAAGGGAAAAAGTATATATGGCACAGGTGTATTTATTTTACCCACAATCAGCGCTGTAGGGTGGCACCGGACCTCTTCATGCCTGTTGGCGCATGCGCATCGATGTCAGTGGAAGTGCAACATAACTTCCCGACCTTTGGCGACGGGTACCCCCTACTCTTCACCTTTTATGCCGGATTTCAAGGGAAAGTATCTGTCAGCAGGGGAAGAGTATTTAAAATTTTATTTACCATATAGTCATTCAAGGCCACTCTGTAAAGCTGCCACCCTAGGCAGAGGCCCTTCAGTGCCTATATGGAAGATACGCCCCTGCCCACAACCAGGTATATTCAAAGGATTGCAGAAAATGAAAAGCGTTGTACAATTAAAATACCAATTTTGACACCAATCCTTATCTTTAACACATTTTGCATGGATTACCACACTTCCTATAAGAAATATTATAAACATCCTTGCATTACCCTCAAAAACACTAAAGTAAAATCCTTATATGGTGACCCTACAGTCAGAGATTCTTCCTATATGCTGCACCTATGGGTATACTTTACCTAATCAATTAGCTCTGTATAGGTGATCCTAATATCCCAACAACTTCAGATGGCTGTATGTAGAGATTGAAAAGTATAACCATGTTGACAGTCCAACCATGGAAACAATTGTATATTTTTTTCCCTAAAGCAAACAGAAGGTACATGAGAGGTACATTGGTCAGTCATTGCTGTTTAATACCTAGTCAATAGACACATTCAAAGTAGGGTTTTACATCTTAGAGAAGTCTAAGATGTAGGGTCATCTCCATGGTAATCCCACTAAAAGTGAAACGTCCGCCTAAGGAAATGTGCTACCATCATCCTCAAGAAATACATAACAAGGATACAGAAGGTATATGAAGGTTTAAAAATACAGAATATAAAAAAAGGTGCTTAATATCTACATATGCAAGTAAAATGCAAATGAAAAACCTGCCATGTCTAAATCTAGGTTTAAATTAGTTAGTTTGTTTCAAAATCCAAAAGGTCCTTTATCACCTTCTTTGAAACTAGCTAATATTGGTTCTAGAGCTACAAACATAGGACCCTTGGGATCACTTTTATCACTCTCTTTACAGTCTCTAGAAATGCAATGATTTATTTTGACTATCTCAATGTTAACAATACACTAGGAGATTCTCCTGCCTACATTTCTTCTACCGATGTAATTTTTGAGTAAGTAACACAACATAGACAAAGGGTCAAGTAACAAAAATGTCTGAGTAAGGAATATTTTTTGTTAGAAATGTATAGCATATAGTTACATAGTTAATTCAGGTTGAAACAAGACAAAGTCCATCAAGTTCAACCCCTCCAAATGAAAACCCAGCATCCACACACAAACCCCTCTCTACTGTCACATAAATTCTATATACCCATGCTAACTATTGAGTTTAGCATCACAATAGGAACTCTAATAGGAACTCTGAAAAATGACATGCTACTGGTCAGTTTTAAGAAACTGGGGCATTTCCAGGAACAGATTTCCATTTTTGTGGGGTATAACATTTGTCTGAAATGTCATTTACAGCTTTTTAGAAATGACGGGTTAAATAAACTAACTGAAATATTAGGGATGCACCTACCTATCCAGGATTCAGCCAGAATTCTGCCTTTTTCAGCAGGATTCGGCAAATCCTTCTGCCTGTCTTAACCAAATCCTAATTTGCATATGCAAATTAGGGGTGGGGTTTTGCATATGCAAATGAGGATTCGGTTTGGTATTCGGACAAATCTTTTTCAGGGGTTCGGCCAAATCCAAAATAGTGGATTTGCTGCATCCCTGTGAAATATGTACAAGTTAAATATTTCCAATGATAAAAAATATGAATGCATTATATGTGACTTGTGTACTTTAATGCAGGGACTTTAAGGAGGCTTTTACATTTTCATATATTATTAGTGACACAATAAAAAGGAATCCGGAGTTGGATAGCCAACAAGAGCAGTTAAGATATTTGGCCTTACAACCGCAGGACACAGAGGTTGAAAAATCGAGTCTGAACCACAGAAAGAGTTCTGCTTATGGAATGGCCCATCTGAGGGAAACCTGGTCTTGTGGGAAAGCAAGGGGTCCAGTAAGCGCAGTCTTATGGATTTTAGCTTAGACTGAGTCAGTTTGGGCAGAGAAAACTTATGGAATGATCCTCAGCTAGACAGCTGGTGTGTTAAGCATTACCGTTGTCGTTATACAGATGTCCAGTAAAGGAGGTTGTTCTTGGCACAACCAATTGGAATGCCAGATAGAGAGATTTCTTTTTTAGGGATTTTAGGGCATCATTTTAGGGTACCATTGACCTTGATGTAAACTTAATTTAAGGGGGTAGATAATAAATAAAATAGAAAACAAATAAGGACTTTCATGGGCCAGCCAATTTGTGTTTAAGCAGTGGTGGTAAAAAGTCTTTTTTTCTGCCATTTTAATTCTTCCCAGAACTGAAGCAATATGTAATTTTTTCCCATCTTTTTTATTTTATTCAAACTTGCTGCATACAGTACTTCAGTTCTCTGTTAAGAATGAAGATTGTTGGATCAGCAGTTCCCTGCTATGTTTCCATGAATAATTTATACATTAGATGTAGAGAGACAAATATAAAGTTATGGACTATTTATGCAGTGTCCCAAGGCAGTGTATCTGAAAGTCCATTGTTACCCTGTCCATACAGTAGCCAACAATACAATCTTACTGACTGAAAATTAATTAAGCAAACTGTGCTGTCTTTATCAGATATTAGCACAATAATGACCATTCATATTTTATTCTTTTGAACAGATACTATAAGCTGCAAATGCCAGTTACTTGATTACTGATTTTTGTTCATGTTAAATATCTGCATTGGAGAAGTAACCTGCTGTGACCTTAGAAATACTGATATTTTAATTCCATTGACATATGGGAAACCTTTCTGTTTCTAGTTCAGAAAGACTAACCTCATACATGATTGTACCACTGGCAGGATCCAATTAGCTAGACTATCTGTGTGCCTTTGCCTTGCTGTAGTGTTTGTATCAAAAGGTGCATAACACATAACTGCAAATGAATGCTGGATAGACTGTCTGTACCCACCAAGTCTGCTTCCTACAGAGCCATTTGCTCCAGGAGATTATGAGGCAGGCATTTCAGCTAATGCAAATCAGATCTTAAAAAGGCAAAAGTTAATTGTGCTGTTGGATTTGGCAGGCTAAGAATATGGAGTAACATTTAAGTAGCATTAAATGGGCCAAATACTCACTTGTTTGAGGGTGTTTTACTGTCAGCTTGCCCAAAATGAATATTAATAGACCAATGTATTTTTATTTTACCATTTGCTTCATATTTATTTGCATAAAATATCATATTTTTATACAAAAAATGTCAATGCACAAGTTATAATCTGGTCACCAAATGAACGCAGCCTGATGTGCTTAGGTTGTTGGTGGGAGAAATATTGTAACAGTTGGCACCCTAAAGTCAGCCCTGGTCTTGGCTTGTGCTTCTGCCTGTAGCAGCCGCCTTTGGCCTCGGGAGGAGCCCTCAGCTACTCAGATGCCGCCAGGTCTTAAAACGAGAGTTGCAAGGCGAAAGGTTCTGACCAGGCAATAGGGGCAGATAACAGGCAAGGGTCAGGTTACAGAATTCAGGATAGTCAAGAGCCAGGCAGGGGTCAAAAACAGGATTCAGATCAGGATACAAGTAGCACAGAGCTTCAAACACCACGAGGTAACGAAAATCTATAATGGGTAGTTTGTGTGTAAAAAGAAAATGTACCTTTAAATACGTCATATGTCAGCGCGCCTGCGCCTTTAAATCACAAGGAGGCACGCCGCGCGCCCCCTAAAGGTACTGGCGCCTGCGGTGCTGAAGACTTGTACGGCATGCGTCCCTGCCGTCCCCCCACTAGACCACCAGGGTGAGTTTTTATTACAAATATATTTAGCAATGTATAAATACAGCCACAGTATTAGCAAGATGCTAGTACTTCTCCTGCTGATGTGCACTTTGTCTGTGTCCACTTTAGAATCTCACAGGCACTCTGCATTCTAAATCCTATAATCACCTGATTTTATTTGGAATATGCATACCTCATAAGCTCTCCATCTTTACTGAATGTTTGCAGCTTATGCTAAGTTTTTTTTAAATCTTTTTCTGCAAAACTAGTTGTCTGTCCTTGTCTGCCCTTCTTCTGCATTTCTCTTATCCGCCCATATTAGTCACTGTGTCATAAACAGACCATACCAATGCATTGTACTTGGCTCCACTATTGCAGAGACCTCAGCAACTAGTATACCTTAATAGCATGCCTTAATTAAGGGACAAGGTCAGATTCTTTAAGTCATATATTCAATCCATTTGTGTTAGCATCTGAACTGCATTCCTTAAAACAAGGTATTGTGCAAAATGTGGGTACCAAAGCTCCCCTCAGCAGAGATTTTCGGACTGCCCTTTTAAAGTATGAAATTCTGTTTATTACAAGTTTTTTTATTGTGCAATATCTATGCCACTCTTCACACTTTAAAAACTAGTGGCTCTCAAATTCTAGCTCCTGACAACCAGTGTACATCTTCACTCCAAGCGAATGACACCTGAAAATAAGTTGGATCTTCAAATGGACAGCATCCATATATTAAACTGTATTATAGAACTGAATCTGATAAAATATCCACAACAGATACATGCAAAACAGGGGGTCAATCCATATGGTACCCTATATTTTTACCTTGCAGTAGTCTATAAAAATTGCTAAATACTCTATCTCTGTAGGAGTCCACAGACAGTTCATTTTGTGTGATGTTAACAAGTAACACTATCATCTTCATCTTATCCAAATTCATTTTGTAACTAGTAATATGTAACTCTTGTTCTTCACCTTTCCAATCTGGAATTAAACTTGGGATACACCAATTCCAGGATTCAGCTAAATCCTAGCTTTGTTCAGCAGGATTTTGGAATCCAAGTGCCTAGTTGAAACAAACCAGAACCCTAAGAAAAGTGAAAAATTGTTGTGCGTGGCAATTAGGAGCATGCTACACACATACAACATTTTTAGGGGGATATTTACTAAAACTCAAATTAATCTAAATGTTTTATTAAAATAATGTCGACCTAACTCCCATCCATGAATTTAACTCATTTATCAATAATTTGAATTGTATGATTGACGCCCTGAAAACTCAACTTTATCGATTGTTGCTGTGAAAACTCAACATTATCGGATGAAAACTCTGAATTTATTGGAAACAACTCTTGGTTCATCTGCCATTGCTTTCTACATGACCTATAGGTTTGAGATGGGGTATTTTCAGGTTTGGATTTTTAGCAGTTTTGAGGTATGATAATTTTTTTTTTCTCTAAAAATTCAAGTTTTCCCCTTTAAAACTCAACCAGACATGCACATTTTTTTTTATCCTAATTCGGAGATTCAAAATAGGGCTCCGATTCAGTTTAGGATTTGATCGAATCTGAAATATAAAATTTTGTAAACCCTTAAACTAAACATGGAGTCTGGTTGTTTAGTGACCCACTGACAATAGCAGTCAGGCAGTGATTTGAATAATATGGACACTGAATAGAAAGAAAGACAATGAACAGTCACTAATAGCATGAAGGCTCAGAATGGACTCTTGGAAATCTTGTTAGTTTTATTCTTTATTTTAAAATCATAAAAATATATTAAAAAGTTTTTTTTACTGAAAATATTTTCCCTGTCTAAAAGGGAGTGGGATTGCCTAGACCAGGGTTTCCCAACCTTTTTTTTTACCCATAAGACATACTCAAATGTAAAAAGATTTGGAGGAGGAGGCTCTGTTTGGCAGTACACCTGATTTTATGCAACCAAGCCAGTAATCCAAAAATAAGCATTGAGGCCACTGGGAGCAAATCGAAGGTGTTGGTGAATGACATGATGCTCATTAGACACTTGTTGGGGATCACTAGTCAAGACAGTAGGCCAGCAGTCTGTAAGCCCAGCAGCTACCTTTCGCTTATCTAAATCCTCCTGCCAGAGACGACTTCAGTTCCACTGTTACCTCTATCGATACAACCTGCTCGGAGTGATAAGAATGCTGAAAAGGTTCTCTGTAAAAGTAATGGTATGGTAAATAAACACCTGAATGAAGTTCAGACGCTATGTGCGGGGCGAGTGCAAAGTGCAAAAAAGAAAAAGGTACCATGAGACCTTTGAGATCTGCCCTGCATGTAGGAAAATTGCTGCATGTTTCTGTACTCCAAAACAGATCACAGAAGCTTGCATTTCCCTGATGAGTATAGTCTTGTCTGCATCAGTAGGGCTGTATTCATAAGGGAGAGGGTTGGAGAAGGCATGTAGGTGTCCTTCCTCCTGCAACTTACCCACCCACTAACTTCTGTGTCATTCAAACATACAAATTACCCATCTGAAAGATTTAGCCACATGCATATAGAATGCTATTTAAAATCTTGATAGAATTTGGCTAGGGATTTATCATTTCTTCTCATATGCAAGCGCTTAGACTGCAGAGACAGAAATTCTACTGGAGGTAGACCACTGAAAAATCCTCTTTACATGAGCACCTATCCATTCACACAAATTCACAACTGTATGTTACAAATGTGTTCTTTTTGTATCAAGGTGTTTTGGTCTCTACATGCAGAGAAAGCTGAATGTTTGTTTGCACATTCCTCCATTTTGTAAAGTCAGAGCCTAATTTGCATGCCTTTAGTCTTTAGTCTTAATTGGGAGCCCGGGGGCATGTGTCACAATGTTGAATGTTTGATTCATCACATGTGAACTTTTATATGCTCTGCTGCATACGGGAAAAATGCAGGGGTCCTCTGTGTATTGCATTCATTCCATAAATGTGGGACTTAGAAAGCTGGGCTGAGCTGAAGGGGAGCAGCTGTTTCCCTCCTGCTTTCAGCACAGCATTCAAAGAGGTCAAAAGAGAACCATGCAGAGTGGCATCTATTCCAAGTTCTGCTTCCATAGACAGTTAAAGCAATGGTTGCCAGAACAGCACCTCTAAATAAAGACTTTTTAGTTTAAAACCTGGTGTTAAAATTCCAAAAGGAAACCCCTGAAAATAGAAAGATAATTATAATGTACACTGTTAAAGTGCTCAGAAGAATATGACTTATCTGTTTGTCTTTAGGCCCAATTTAAAGATTGTGTTACTTTGCAGTTCTGGAAACAAACAATTGAGGAACCGGCACACAGAGATGATTGCAACAGGGGATGTACCACTACATGTTGAATGTGTCAAGCAATACACAATGTTTCAGGGGCTGGCCCCTTCGTCATGTATTGCGTGACACATCAAACACGTAAGGGTCAATCCCCTGTTGCAATCAACTCTGTGTGCCGGTTCCTCAATTGTTTGTTTCCTGTGGATCCAGGGGAGGGCCGTCTCCCTAGAGGAATGAGCACTAAATATCTATAAACAGGAGGGCCTGGGAGTGCATACGGAATTTACTTGGACTTAATTTGCAGCTCTGACACTTTAATAGCAAATCCAAGTGTAAGGCTATGGTAAGTGGAGTTACCTGGGGCTCCCAAAACTAGATGCTTTACCAATAATTGTCCCAGATGAGATCCTTTTCCCAAGATGTGAGCCCTTGCATATGTTGGAAGCCACAGCGTAGTGTAACTATATCTTATGTGTTGAAATAGCAATAATGGGCAACAGTGGTTCTTGAACTTAAACAGCAACATATTTATTCAACTTGATCTACAAAGGAGTCATCAATAGTAATGCATATTAGGTATATATTCATGATACAGCACACATAATCAGCATATATCCCCACGGGGTCTATAACGGATCAGCTCAATTATGAAGGATCTTCCCCTTTCATAATATTCCTTAAAGTGGAACCTAGATGAACTATGTAGTCCTGAAAATGATGTACTACTCTTGTTATTCTTCTTGATGGAGCTTCAAGCTGCTCAACTAGCTAGCCCTACTCCTATCAGGCCCAGAGTGATCTATGAGAGAGTATATGCTACCACTTACTAGGTCTGACGATTAGTGATGTGCAAATAAATTCGCCAGGCATGGATTTGCGGCGAATTTCAGCATTTCGTTGCCCGTGAATGTTTTTGCGAAACTGTCAAAATTCGCCAGCGAAATATCTGCCACGAGGAAAAAAATTTGTCACCCTTCAAAACTATCATTTGGACAAAATAATTTTTATAAAATTGTTGCTCGCGTCAAAAATTGTTGTGCGCCAAAATTATTTTGATGCTTATTGACTTCAATGTGTTCACAAATTTTTTCGCGGTTTCGCCAATTATTCAGCGAACCTCAGATTCACCCATCACTATTGACTATACCTAGGGTCCACTCTGATCCTACTTGCCTGATCAGGTTAGGAATACTGAAGCGGTCCCAGAACACATATGTGTGTTCTAAACTACAAAGGTCATACGTTGACACAGGAATGGGAATTTATCTTCCTACTCTATTAAGCACCCCCTTTAGCTGTTTAGAACTTACCGTAACTAATGCCCACATAGCTGGCCAAACCTTGGGGGACCATCTAGTTCAAGGGAAAGCTATTTTACCAGTCCCCTACACAAGCATGATTGTACGTAGAATAACAGCGGGAGTTTGGAAAGGGGAAACCTGATTAACAAATTCTTATACCATGTAATAAACTGTGAGAGTGTGATTTTACAGAAAACTCTAAATGAGTGTATGCCATAAAGGATCTATTTAGCTAAAAAAAATATAAAAGGTGGTAGTTTGTATTTTGTTGGATAACCAGCCTTTTGATGTGTCTTGAACATTTACTTAAAATATTTCCACTGGGGAAAGTATATGTTAATGTTGCTTTGAATAAATGATATGAGCTCCCTCACAGACTGCATTTCTGTTTCTCGCTGTTTTAAGTGGAGTTAAAAACAGTAAATGTTTACTTAAAACAGCACCATGTTTGCTTGATAATTTGCTCTGTGGTTTAACAAGAAGTATGGGCATCCCCACAATCTGCAATCCACACACTCACACAATGGTGATGCAGACGCACACCATATACAGAATTTTAATGGAGCTTTGCACACATGCACACTCTCTCTCCCTCTCTCTCTCATACAGGCAGAGAGCTTACCCAGTTTATTGTGACCACCTGTGCATCAATGTTGCAGTGTATGTATGCTGTCTAGGTGGACTCGGCACCATCATTGCATGAAAGTGTAGATAGTGGGTTGGGCAACTGGCGTGGCCCCTTAAATTGGACTAAAAGCTGTATTTCTGAAAATTCTGAGTAATGGGTTTTCAAATAATACATCCATTCAATCTATTTTTTACCTTGTGTGCAGGTTTCTGTGTGTTTTCTTTCCTTACTTTAATAGGAAGTTATATTTTGTGTAACAAAGGTTATAAGTTGAATATACTGAGGTTTGTTTGTTTGCATGCAGCTGTGGTTTATATTATGTAGGCCAATCCAAGAGGGCATTAAAATGCTTTAGGGAACATTGCCTCACTATAATTAATGGGAAAATTCAATATGAACAACATTTTTCAGCTTGTCATGGTAATAATCCTTTGTGCCTAAGGGAGAAAGGGCTTGAAAGCATATCACCCTATTTGCCCGAGGCCAAGCGGTCAGATTCCTGCCGATGAGGGAAGATTTGGGGGTTTTAACACTGAGCAGCCTAAATACTACAGACTAAGACAAAGAAGCTGAATTAACAAACATGGTAATGGGTTTTCTCTGTGGTTTTGCACTCTCTAAATAAGAATGTGTGAATGGGCATGTGATTCTCTGTTTCCAGATATAACACGTATTCACATGTATTTATAAAGTGGCAAGATATTCCCCAGACAGTGCTACGTAAAGGAATATTCATCAGGCATTCAAATACTAAGTGAAGGGCCTGCTATTTAGAGCCTACAATCTATTCTGAATTGTGTTGTATCTGGTTTAGTCAATGGGTATACTGTTTAATGGGGATAGTTCATTTTAAATGCACTGGTATTTAAAAAATACATTCATGTTGTATTATGTGGAAAACCTAATGCTTTTTGCAACTGGGCATAGTTTACAGTACCTGTAGAGTGCACCGACTATGGGGTTGTCTGTTACTGTCTCCAACCTAGAACAGGAGTGAATTAAAGACTCCCTATGCTCCCTGTATGTGTACACTGTGGGTTTTTGTATTACATATAAGGTACAGGCTGAAAGTGCCGCTTTTTTTCTTACTTAGGAGAACAGCAAATAGAGCCAAAGCACTACACTACATTTATTATGTACAATTGGGTTTCTGCTTTATCCATTTAAGGGTCAGGGCACACGCTCAGATTCATCGCCCGGCGACAAATCTCTTCTTCAGGGCGACTAATCTCCCGAACTGCCTCCCGCCGGCGGGATGGCACTCGGATCGCTTCATTTTCCGAACTTGCCCAAAGTTTCCTTGTGGGAAACGAACACTCCAAGTGTCATCCCGCTGGTAATTTACATTCTGGCCAGCGGGAGACAGTTCGGGGACATTAGTCGCCAGAGCTAGAGGAGATTTGTTGTCAGAAGTCTAATCTCCCTGAATCTGAGCGTGTGACCTGACCCAAAAACACTTATCAAATTCACATTGTGAATGGCTAATAAGCAGTAAAAAGACTACACAGAAATCGGTGTGGTCTGTGGCAAGCATTTAAATTAATTTCCAATTAATTATCCATGCAGGGTATGCATTAAATATATGCGTGACTTTAAAGGGGTGAGGTAGCAACTATAAAAAGATGGATAGCTGAAGTGACAGGTAGGTAAAATCACAAAGGCCTGGTTAAGCACAAAAACAGTAACCAATGCTTTTTTTTAAAAAATATTGTTTCAGACTAATACAGGAATATTTAACATAGGAAATGCCCCAGAAGCAACAGTGCCACCGGCGGGAATAAATTGTGACACAGAACTACAGTGCTCTACTCTAGCATGCTGGGAAGTCAAGTCCTGTAATTCTTTTTTGCAATACAGGCATGTATGGCAACTGAAATGGGTGAAAATGGGTCTGAAATGATGCCCATTTGTGTTTTAATAAATTGTACGCTTTATTTTTAAATGCCATTGGATTGCTGCAATAATGCTTTTTTCAAGCGCACAGGTACTCCAAAAAATCAGGTCATAATGTTAAGGAAATAATTAATCCTTATTGGAATCAGAAACGGCCTATTGGGTTTATTCAATGTTTACATGATTTTCTAGTAGACATAGAAGATCCAAATTATGGAAAGAACTGTTATCCGGAAAACCCCAGGTAAGGACATTCTGGACAACAGCTCCTATACCAACTGTAGTTGACTTCATATATAGTGTGTATGAGTTCAGACATTTTTTTATCATGAAAAACGTATGCCTTCTGCACGCTACTTAATAATTCAGTACTTCAGTAGAACCTCATACACATCCAAGTTTAATCTATTGGAGGGTAGGATGGAGACGTAGGTACTTTTATAGTGATCTCCCTGAAAACCATATCATGCTTTAATCATATCATTTTAAAAGCTCATTGAGCTCATTGAACTCATCGGTCAATAAATATTTTTACTGATGTTCTGTCTTTAATTTCAGTTGCTTAATTAATGAATACATTAATTATTACTTTTTTTTATTTTGGTCCAGTTGTACTCCCTCTCAGGCAATTGCTGACAGGCTGTCATGTCTTCTTCTCTTTACTACATTCTCATTCTTGAGTCCCAGTAATATAACAAAGTTAAAGCCTGAATCGAAGGCTGTGTTAAATATTATTGTATTAATTATGTTGGAGTCCATTAATCAAGATCCTCAGGTAGCTTTAGGGCTCTTACACATGGGCGGTTTTACCTGCGCTCCCCTGCATTGTGCTTTCTTCTGTTCAGCCGCAGGGGAGCACAGGACTAGACACACTCAATTATTGGGAAGGGGCTGTACTCACACAGACATATGCAAGTGCCAAACGCATGTTGCATTTCACCTGAGTTCGGCACATGCATGCATTTGTGTGAGTACAGCCACCTTCACAATAATTGAGTGCGTCTAGTCCTGTGCTCCCCTGCGGCTGAATGGAAGAAAGTGCAATGCAGGGGAGCACAGGTAAAACTGCCTGTGTACAAGAGCCCTTAGCATGACTTTTTAATTGGATGAATGTGTGGCTTAAGTTTGTTTAAAACTTAACAGCCGGCATGGGAAGGTTGCTGGAAAAGAAGGGGTTAATTGTATACTTACCGGGTTAGTTCCGGCTTGTTTGAAGGTCCAACGGTGCTTCTGTAAAAGAAAATGATATGATTGGTCGGTGTCAGTCATGTGACCTAGACGGAAGGATATAAAAAGCCGAGTCGCCGCTAACTTACCATCAGTCGGCGAAAGACCGGTGAGGAAGGAGCATCGTCGGTATGCTGTCCAGGTTTGCACCCACCCGCCCACCCTGTTGTTTGTGATTTTTAAAATAAAAAAGACAAAAAAAAAAAAAAAAAAAAAGAAAGAAAATAATATATATATAGAATGATGACTAATGATAATATAAGTTATTGTCGCAGCTGGAGGAAAATTTTATTTCTGTATTAAATAGTTCCTGGCCAAAAAACATTAAAGGCGGAACTATTGTGGATAGGCTGCTCAATGATGTAATTGGGCTGGCTAAAGAATTGAAAATGATATTGATATTACATGATATGTTTCGAAGTTTGCCAATAAAATCTGCTGCGGCCTTTCTCCAACCTAAAAGTTGTTATGTGTATTATTAAAATTTGTTTAAATATGTTTTTCTGCAATATAGCATGCCATTCCCATGTCTATCTGTTAATATGCACATGCACTTCTGGCAGGGACTGCTGGGCTATAATGGTCTCTATACATTTCAGGCAATGGACACATTAAGAATGGGAGTTACATTTGTTATAATGATTGTTGTGGATAAGAAAAATACACGTTTAGGTGTGACTGTAGGACTATATTTGCTAGTGTTAATTATGTGTGTTTTCCTTCTGTGTGCTAATTGGGTGAGTTAGCTCTGTTCAGGCTGGAAGTTTTAACACAGAGGGGAAGTTGTGAATGGCAGCTTTAATGCTATACACAAACTCCATAGGTTTGTTTCCCTGTTGAGAGAAAGACTTATGACTCAATTTCTGCTAAATTAAGAGCCAGGAAAGATTCATGAGGGAATGTGGGAGTTTATAAGAAGTTTTTATTGAATTCATAAAATGCAAATCTGGTACAGATATTTTAAACGTCAGAAATCACGTGATGATTTTACTTGGCAGGGGTATCGTTAGTGTTTTGCAACAATCGTTTTTTTTTCTTTTTGTTTTAAGAAGCAACTCAATATTAGAAGAGGTGCACAGAACAATGAACTTAATTAAATTATATAACAAATATGTGAATATTAAAAAGGATGTTAACACTATTTATTGTATCTCATAAATATTGATTAAAACAAGGATTTTAAACCAACCTGCTTGACTGCATAAAGGCTACAGCAACTAAATATAAAGGGGACTTATTCATTTTCAATAAAGGCAAACCAAAATTCTGGTTAAACACTATCCTGCCTACAAAATCATGTTGTGCAAGTTTCTGTTTGGGACTGACCAGAATGTGAGTCTGTATGCAGGGGTGCTGGGGTTGTGCTAGGGTCAGGTATTATGGGAAGAGTTTTTGTCATGTCTGAACAAATGTCAGTCTAGGGGGCACATTTACTAAGGGTCGAATTTCAAAGTGGTAAAACTTCAAAATTCGACCATCGAATTGTAGAAATTCGATAGACAAAGGTTTGTGAATTTAGCTGTTTTCGATCGAATTCAAATCATTTTATCGATCGTAGAAATCGTTAGAATCCATTTGTCGAACAATTTTCGAAAAAAAAACCGTAGACTTCTAAAAACGTAGCCAAATACTAGCTGTGGGTTCTAGGAGGTCTCCATAGGCTAACATAGCAATTCGGCAGGTTTAAGGTGGCGAAGTGTCGAAGTCGAAGTTTTTTAAAGAGACCGTACTTCGATTTTTGAATGGTCGAATATTCAAAGTTTTTTCCATTCGAATCGAATTTTGGCCTATTCTATAGTCGAAGTACCCAAAAATTACTTAGAAATTCAAAGTTTTTGAATCTGAAAATTCACTTCGAATTCAGTTCGACCCTTAGTAAATGGGCCCCTAGGTCTGTAGCATCTGTAGCTTTGCAAAAACAGCTTTTGCACCCTTCCTATTTGTAACTATACTTTCTGACATGTTTTCTGAATTGCACTGCATGTGGCTTGGCAGAGGTATAATCAAACTCATAACTAACAAAGATGAAATGGTGAATAGTCACTTTAGTGTTTCATATTTTCCATTTACCACTAAAAGGCTCCTTAGCTAACATGCACAATGGGTTAAATGCATAATTGCTCAAGTGCCATCAGCACAAATAAGGTATTTTGCTTTTGTTACTTGTAGTAGTTTTGTTTTGCGTAAATGAAATAACAGTTACAGATGATTAGGTTCCCCCACATTTAATAAGGTGCCAAAGACTCAGAGGATTAACTACATTTCCTGTCTCTTTGGCAGCTTGTTAAATATGATAGCACCCCACAAGCTTAATTTAGCTCTGATGGTATATTGTGAGTAGGCACATGACAGTTTTATTGCATTCATTGCACACACGGACATTCACTGCAAAGTCTTTCTTTCTACCTTTAAAGTGCTGAAGTGGTAATGTTTTTACTCTGTTTATACATCATAATGTTTATTGGTTTTCATGAAAACCAATGCCACGCTGTCAGCCTTTGCGACTGAGTCTTTGGGGGAAGTTTACTAACCTGCGAAAGCTTCGCACCCATCGCTACACTTCGCCAGGGGAAAATTCGCTCAGACAACGCTGATTTACTAAAATGTGAAGTTGCGTCCAGGGAGCTGAACGCTGGCGAATTTTACTGAGCTGCCAGACTGAAACACCAGAGAAAGGAACATTAAACTTTAAACTTCAATTTTGGAAAATCAGCAAAAAATAAAACATGAAAAGCAATTAAAGAAAAGTATTTCTGGTGAACAATCTAAAAACAACTGAAACGGAAAAAAAGTGTTTGGAAAGTGAACCACCCTCTAGATTTAAACATCCACAACTTCAGAACACTTCAGTTCTGTGTCCAAAACTTCCAGTCACCTGGACTTGGTCCTAAAATAATGAAGAAAGGAATCCCATGCTATAGCTGTCTGCACCACTAAATTGTACTACTTGCCTTTCCTTTAGCTTCGACAATGAAATTGCTGCAAAATCATTTGTATAATTGTGTTCTATTTTGTTTATTTCATTGCATTTCTCCCTAGATATATTTGACTGTATACTGCATGTTTTGGTGCAATGTTTTTGTAATCTTTTGTGCACTATTTTACTTTTTTTGTCAACTTTCTTTTTATTGAAATCAGATTTCACTTTTCCCGAAGGACTGTATATAAAACAACATAATGCACAACACATGAATGCATGGTACAATATATTGCTTGACAGGGGAAAAGATATAGAAAAAAACACAATAAAAAAAAAGAGAAAAAAAACATGAAAAGAAAATGAGCCATAAGTAAACTATTTTACTTTTTTATAAGCGCATAACAGAATGTACTGTACATAAAGGGAGTTAGAAAGAGCTGATTCAAGATCCCTTGCTGATTAGGTTTATGTAACTGGGAAATTTTTAGCAAGAATTTTGCTGAGAACTCATAGATGCCAGTAACAAAACCTCATTTTTAATTTTCTTTAATTATTATTATTATTATTTAAAATATGGGCAGGGCAGATTAATTTAAATTACTTTTCTCCCCTGCAAAAACACACAAAAGAAAATTTCACAGGCTAGGAAACTTTCCTATAGTTTTTTTCCACCCATCTTAAATAAAAATTGCTGACTTTTTGAGCTAATAATATGATGTTTGGCAATTGTAAATCAAACTTGCCTCTAGGTTATAATGATTTGGTTTGGTTTGATTAGCTACAAGCTATAGGCTCATTTTACATTACATATTTAAGGAGATCAGTGATATGAGTGGACAAAGAGTTTAGCAATCTGGGTCAGGAACGGTCTTTAGAATTTTTGCTTTTATCTAAAAAAATCATCTGTGCCTACTTATTAACTCTGAATTGTTTTAGTCTTCTGGAGAGAAGATATTGATAAGCTTGTTGGGTTGTTGTTGATATTCCAACTAAAAGAATTGGATATTTGTTGACCTAGAAAGTTAATGGTGTTTACCTGTTTGATTATCTAACCTTAAATTTATAATGCTTGGTGATATCTTAAGTGTTACCTGAAATCTATCATCAATTGTTCTGTTTTTTTAATGAACTCTTAGGAGTAATGATTCAGATTGTGCTGTTCATCTCCTTCCGTGTAGTTAGTAATCAAGAGAATGGACATCAGTCAATGATGTTAAACCATTGTTTCTGTAAAATCATTGTCAATGTTACCCGAGAACAAAATAACATTCAGACAATTGTAGATTTCATGCACAAAGTATGTGTAGGTGTACAGAAAATATATTATCAAAGTACTCCTGGCTGCAGGAACAATGGGTTTTCTGTGGCACCAATAAACCCTTTATACAGATTTGACTTCTTCAGTGATAATTGCCTAATTGGGACTGTTCACCCACCAGCTTAGTAGTTCATTTTTAATCTTGTTATAGAACAACTTTTGTGCATATAGATGTAGCACAGAACAGAAACAACACATGCAAAGGAAGGAAGTTTGAAGTAACTTAATTAGAACTACAGACATGGTGAGTCATATAAATGTGTTGCAAGTTTAGCATTTAGGCTAAGGGCACACTAGGCGATAGCGCCGCGATTTGACTCGCGGCGACTTTTCGCCGCGACTTTTAATCCGCAACCGATGTGGAAACTTTGGCGCTGGCGTCTATGGGGAATCGCGTCAAATCGCCAGCTTAAAAACACACGCGGCGATCTTTTTTCTATTGTCGCTCGAAATCGCCTAGCGAGGCGATTTCGAGCGACAATAGAAAAAAGATCGCCGCGTGTGTTTTTACGCTCGCGATTCCCCATAGACGCCAGCGCCAAAGTTTCCACAGCGATTGCGGATTAAAAGTCGTGGCGAAAAGTCGCCGCGAGTCAAATCGCGGCGCTATCGCATAGTGTGCCCTTAGCCTAAGAGTCAACTGTGGCCTGATAATCAGCAGTTTGAGTTTTTTCCAGTGTTTGCATAAGATATAGTGCCGATTTATAACACAATGCTTTACGGAGATTGTGCATATTCATATCTGTACCAACTCCAGTGGAACTTGCTATCCCGTTCCTGGAAAATATTGTATAAAGTATATTTACAAAATCAGCAAGTACTTGATTTATACTAATACAACCATGTACCCATTATACTTGAATGCATGTAAAATAATTTAGACATTTTTCAAATCATACAATTTATTGTTAAAAAGGAAGACCAAAGTTTGTCCTTCTCTGAGTTGACACTAGACAGAAACATAGAAATGTTGCATATGCATTAATTTGACCTAAAAGCCTTCTTGACCAGAAGACTCTAATAAAAGTGTCAATGCTATTACTACAGTGTATTATAATAAATAATAATTTAGGGAAAAGTTCTTATCTGGATCATAACAGTATATGCATGAAAATTACACTTTGCTATCACTCAGAAATCCATATATCCATATATTCTTTAAAAATAAACAAACAGTAAAGACAATGATAATATTCAATAAACAATTTTTATCTCAGCATAGCCGATTAAGCTCTTTGTCCACGGAGACGACTTAATGAAAATCTATTTAATAAGAAAAGAAAACATTATCACGATTAGTAAAAGTAATGATACAGAGCATTAAATGGCATGTTTCTCAATAGATTTATCACCACAGTGGATAATAAAGTTTGAGAGCCATATCTGATGTGGTTATAATATCCTTAGTTTTTTTGTGCTTAACAATCAAGATTTATGTCTATGATGAAGCATTCTTTGCATTTAATAGACTAAGCTTTAGAAGTGCAGACGTAATAAGCAAATGAACTGAGAAATCATAATGGCCGGTGTAAGTACAGTAAGAATGTGTTTGAAATTTATATACTTTTATATGGATATAGTTACATAAATACATAGTTAAATCGGGTTGAAAAAACACAGAGTCCATCAAGTTCAACCCCTCCAAATGAAAACCCAGCATCCATACACACACCCCTCCCTACTTTCACACAAATTCTATATACCCATACCTATACTAACTATAGAGTTTAGTATCACAATAGCCTTTGATATTATGTCTGTCCAAAAAATCATCCAAGCCATTCTTAAAGGCATTAACTGAATCAGCCATCACAACATCACCCGGCAGTGCATTCCACAACCTCACTGTCCTGACTGTGAAGAACCCCCTACGTTGCTTCAAATGAAAGTTCTTTTCTTCTAGTCTAAAGGGGTGGCCTCTGGTACGGTGATCCACTTTATGGGTAAAAAGGTCCCTGCTATTTGTCTATAATGTCCTCTAATGTACTTGTAAAGTGTAATCATGTCCCCTCGCAAGTGCCTTTTTTCATATACTGAAGGTGGTTATGAAGTTCAGGTGTGCATATCAATGGTAATTTTTTGATGTGGTCAATAATACTGTTATTATTATTGAAGTTACCTTTACAAAAAATAGTGCAGTGCACATATTACAGAGCTACATACTTCACTTATTATTGTATGGCTATGGGGTCCTTAGTTACTATACTCAGTATAACTAAAATTATTAAAATGCTAATGTTCCTATCTACATAGGTTGTTACTCCCATCTGCACTATGCAGTTATTATAGGGTCCCCATGCTTGTAGCCTTTACTGAACATCATGCTCGAAGCTGTAGGCCATGAGGTCCTTTATATAAATTCTTTTGCCACCTCCCTATGGAGTGACCAATGTATAGGAGTGGCTAGAACCAACAGTGTGCTTAACTACTACATGATTTAAAAAAGCAGTTATGAAGGTAATGAAATAAAAATCCCCTTCTCTAGTAACCTGTAGTAGACACTTGTTTGAAATTGAACATCTGTTTGGCTGCTATGAGTCATAAGAACTGGTACAAATGTTGCTGCCTCTGTTACAATTTGACCTTCAGTATGTAGGAAAGAGATTGCTGTGAGTCAGAAATTACTTCAATCAAGTTGTCTTTTAGTTTATAAATGAGACAGGTAAATTAAAAAATAAGACAACTTTACCAAATTCCAGCTAATCTCATATACCCCCCAGGACCAAATGTATTACAGTATGTGCCATCACTCCCATGAAATGTGCCTAGAGCTCTTCTTATAAAACAGTAGACTGGGATAATGTACATTAATTCATCAAGTTGTGCTATACCTTCACTTCCATAACTGATTTACTGTACAACTGCGCCAATGAGCTACATCTCTACACGCTATTATTGAATACATTGATTGGAAGTTGAGTGTTATTGACATGTAGGAGAGTGGAGGAGTGTGCACAATACATTTTGTGGAGCAGCGGAACATTGATTAGCTTTGGAGCAATCAGTTTCTGTAATGTATCACAGGGTTACCTTCCCCATCTGCAAAAATGCAGGAAACCCTTTCAAAGATTGCCTATAAAATATTTAACAAATACTGAACCAATATATAGTATGCTGTATAGTAAACTATGAGCACGTTTTTTTCTATTTCTTTCAGTTAGTGGTGTGGAGTAGGATTCTTAAAATGTAGACTACATCTAATACATCTAACAAGGCACTTTGATGCATTTACAAGGACATTTGAAATGTGTGTTGCTTTTAGGCTAAGACACACATTATATTTTAACTTTAAAAAGGATCAGCAGTGGAGAGCATATGGTACTCTACCTCTGATTCCCCATCTGATGTCACAACCACAGTGGAAATGCCAATTGGCAGGCATTCTACCATTAGTTCAATGCTAGCCATAGGCTCTTGGGCTGAAACTTCTCTGACAGTAAAGATACGAGATCCATTATCCGGTTGCTCCAAATTACGGAAAGGCATCCCCCATAGACTCAATTTTATCCAAATAATTCAAATATTTGAAAATTTTTCTATGTAATAATAAAACAGTAGCTTGTACTTGATCCAAACTAAGATATAATTAATCCTTATGGAAAGCAAAACCAGCCTATTGGGTTTCATATTTATATGATTTTCTTGTAGATTTAGGGGGTTATTTTTTTTTCCACGTAAATTTGAGTTTTTAAGGTTATTTTTTTTCGTCTAAAATTTAATTTTTCTGGTTAAAAAAACCTCGAATTTTGTGATATTTATTATACCCCGACCCTGCAAATAGCTTGAATCTGGAAATACTCCATCTAATCCTGTCAAGGTCATGTAGGAGTTAATGGCAGAGGTCCCTTGAACCATTTGAAGATGTTAATAGCCTTCATAGTTACATAGTTACATAGTTAAATTGGGTTGAAAAAAGACAAAGTCCATCAAGTTCAACCCCTCCAAATGAAAACCCAGCATCCATACATTCATGATGTCCAAGTTTTTCTTGTAGGGTTTTGCCCGAAAAATCAATCAATTTGTGCAAAGTTTTTTTTGCCAAACACCCGATTAATTCAAATTTTCAGATTTCGCAACTCAAACTCGCAAAATTGACTTATTTCCATTCAAGTTTTTTCTTGAATAGGAAACCATTCAGGTTGTGAGTGTTCACGTTATTCGAGGTATAAAAAAACGCTAACATTTGTTATAACAGGTCTTATACCTAACAATGAAATATGACCCTTGAAGATTTGCACCGTGGTGGCGGTAGCATCATCTTGTGGGGCTGCTTTTTTATCAGCAGGGACTACACATCTTATTTCCAGAAGGTAGAAAGAATGGTATAAAAGCAGGGAGAGCTTGTTTTAGTCTGAGGATTGAAGAAACAAAGTAATCTTTCAGCAGGACAATGATCCCGAACACAGAGCCAAAGTAACATTGAAGAAGATCAGGAACATTAAAGTGAATTAGTGTGGGATGGAATACTGTATACTGTATATTGTTTCTTAAGTTATAGCCTTTTATTTGCATTTTTTTTTTTTACAAAAATCAATATCACAATCCCTGATCTTGGTTGTACAGTTATAACCTGCTATTCTGTAACAGATTTACTCAATTAAATAAAAGTGGGATATAAGAACTGTACAGCTAGTTTTAGCGAGTTTTAGCGAGTTGGTCATTGTTTTTTTGTTACATACAGATACAGTACCTGAATTCTGGTACACCAAATATTCAAGGACATTTAGTTTAGGTCATATAGGAGCTTTGGGATTAAAAACACTGCTGTAGTTTCTTATTATTTATTGCTGCTGTGGATTTTTTTTTATTATTTCTTAGGTTGTCTTAGTCCAATAAATATCCTGCCTGTCAGGCAGAATTCTGAGTGTCATTGCTTGTTCTTTGTATTGTTTATTGTGATTGTTTGGTCCTTGAGGGTTTCTAAGAGACTTAACACTACCCATGCCATTTGCCTTGATATATTTTAAAAAATACACATTACAATAGATATGAGGATATAATTCTATGCAAATATATTACTGGTTAATATAGCAACACCAGCATGATTTACAAAGACTACATTAGTCTGACTTTATTGAATTTTAGTATTCATTATTATTATTGTATTGGCCTTGTTTTTAAGGTCACTAAGTCTACAATTATCAGATGATTTTCTTTATTTCAGAGAAAGTATGGTGTTTTCCTTTAAAGCGCTTTACTTTGCCCTACAGTGGGGGTGATACGTTTATAATTAGGGAGCCTGAAAAACAGCAGCTTACACAATTCTGAAATTACAAGCAGATACGACTTCACTGAAGTTTAAAGAAAACAAAGCCAGTGGGATAAAACTGTACATTCAGCTTTATGGTAAGTATCCCCACCATATTTATAACAAACAAATCCTTCTGACATCTGCCAAATTTGTAATCACTTGCTACGTGTGAGTTGGGGATACACAAATCTTTGCATACTGCAATTCAGGTTTCTATTATTCAAATCCCAGATATCTGAGTTGGCTTTTTGGGTTTTTCTGGGTATTTTGTAAACTTTTCAGCAGAATATAAGATAAAGAACCATACACATTAGTTATCTCGGTTTTATCAACATTTCATAGACTGAGAAAGAATAAAACTCGCCAGCGTAAAAACACACGCGGCGATCTTTTTTCTATTGTCGCTCGAAATCGCCTAGCGAGGCAATTTCGAGCGACAGTAGAGAAAAGATCGCCGCGTGTGTTTTTACGCTGGCGATTTTTCGCGATTCCCCATAGACGCCAGTGCAAAAGTTTCCCCAGCGATTGCGGCTTAAAAGTCGCGGCGAAAAGTCGCCGCGAGTCAAATCGCGGCGCTATCGCCTAGTGTGGCCTTAGCCTTAACCATAAAAATTAGCTTTAAGAGAACAATTGGGATATTGAATTATTGGCAACAAAATCATCAGCAAATGCTAATGTTTTTTTTATTTCAATATGTTGAAAAGGAGTCAAATGATATAATTAATAATGTTAAATATTTCTATATTTAACAGCAAAGGGGATGTGCATTTGAACTGCTTTTGAGTCATTTAAAACTCATTGCGGTAATGTACAGAACCAAAATGAGAAAAAAGTTGTCTCTGTCCAAAGATTTATGGACCTAACTGTACATTATCTCACATGAAGGAGCAAATTGGTCCAAATAGAAGAATCAGCAGTGCAACCACCACATCAGAATAATTTCATATTGGGAGATGGTATATTAAACAAAAAAAAAGTATCACTTCATTTACAAGTAGTAGATATCTCTTTTAAAATCTGGTATTAATCAGACCTTTATAGTCTCAATCAGCACTAAAGTCAGCAGTGGTTACACAAGGAAGACAAAAGATATATCACAAGAAAAATACCAACATACTATACCAATTTTCACAAGTGTCCTGCAACATTAGAAATGAAATGGGAACAGGGTTAACATAAACCACTACTGACAAGAACAGCATAAACTGATAATATACTATATATATATATATATATATATATATATATATATATATATATATATATATATATATATATATATATATATACATACACTAGATTGCACAGAAACTTTCCTAAGCACTCCTACATGAGGAAAATATCTTGGCTGATGTTACACAAGGTGAATGGGAAGAAATATGCGAGAATGACTTTTACTATATTTAACCTTATTACATATTTCTTGCTTAGCTGTATTTCTTTATTTTATTCTTTATTTGGCAGTTTATAACCACAAATATTGCGATAAGGTTTTATTATAGTTCCCCTTTACCAGAGAAACATTAATAATATAATAATAATTGGTAGCATTAACCTCCTAAGGGATTTCTTGAGATTTTGCCTTTAAACCTACAGCTCTAACATGAATATGTAAAATTGCTTGAACAAGCAGGTTCTGATAAATGAATCCTAGGGCCCAGTCACATATAATCTGGAGAATTAAATATCGTGCCACTATATGCAAGTGACCCTTATACTGATAGTTTTATGCATCATTAAAAAGAATGTATTACTTTAGTAAGGTTAATATAAAAAAAACCTCCAGAGCACCTGCATAAGGAATTTTAGAAAGGTGTAATTTGGAATTATTTAAAAAGTCATTAGGACTTCTTGCAAAACACTATTCTGTCAAACTATTTCTTAATAGATGAGCCCATCTAAACTGCAAATTGCTTTTATGTGCAGGAGCATGGTGTTACAGCCAATATGAAAACAAAAATAACCAGAGTTTATCAGCCGTAGAACCCTAATGACCACATTCCTTTTGACCTCCTGATTGTAGACTCACTAAGAGCATAATGGGCACCTAAATCTTGCACCTGAAATTCTTAAATGAAGTTGAGGGTGATTTAAACTTTAGTGCATATGTGCTTGAGAGAGAGAATGTATATAAACATTTATCGGAAGTCTGACTTCTAAAGCTACCTTCAAATCTAAATTTAGTGGTGTTATTATTCTGGCTATGGAATAAAAAGTCAGTACTGAATACATTTCTCCCCAGGGTATACTTGCCATGGATAAGGCTGTACCTAGAGAATGAAAGAATTGTTATACTCAAAGGAAAAGTGACATGTATTGAGATATATTGCTGAATTGTTAAATCAACATCAATCTATACTGTATGTAGTCATCAGAATTATTTATGAGATTTTAATTTAAAGTAACATTATTGTTGTCCTTGCTGTATGTGTGGTACGTATTGAATGTTAACACTCTACATTCAACTGTCTGCCTCTATTATTTCACAACCAATTTGTTAATCTGACCCTGAAACTACTCACATACTAATGAAGGTAAACAGGGAGATGTTAAATCCTATACTATTGAAACACCATTTAAATTACCAGAGGGGGGTAGATTTTCTGAAAGAAAGTCCAGTCCACATTAACCTAAATGCTTTGCTTTCACTGAGTTTGTAGTGGTTGATATAGATGGAGCACACAGTGCATTAGTACATCTGCCACTTACAGACTTTAAGCATAACCAGCTTTATCAAAGTGTAAGATTACAACCCAATACAATTCCACCACTTTCTATTCATTCCTAATGGATCATTAAACATCAGTGTATCTTATCCTGTAAAAAAAAAAAAAACATGGACAGGAATGGATAGAATGATGGAAATGTGGTGAGCTCACACATTTATAAATCTGCCCCATGGAGGCCCATTTATCAAAGTTTGAATTTTAGAGGTTTTTGAGACCACGACTAAACTTACTTTCTTATGAACGATAAATGTCATGAAATTTATTAAAAAAGTCAGAATTGAAAAAGCAATAATGGAAAAAAAAACACTAAGCGATGCACTTAAAAATACGAATACCTCTAAAACCTTGAAAAATTCAAGTTTTTCAGACGATTACTAGTGAAAAAAATGTGAAAAACCTCTAAAAGTCCGAATTGATTAAAAAAAGGTCCAAAAGAATCAGTGCAGCTCCCATTGACTTCTATAGGAGGGACCCTGATAACATTTACCTGGCAAATTTTTGTATTCAATTTTTTTGTGGTTTTTGCGCTCAATACATCTCAAATTTTTAGAGCTTTTGAGTAAAATAAGTAAAAGAATAAGTAAAAAAGTAAAAGAAAAAAATAGAAGTTTGATTAATTTGTTAGTAAATCAGCCCCTAAGTATAGGAGAGCTGCCGTGAAGCATCAATTATATAAAGCTCTGCTATATATGATTTCATTTGCTTTTAACATCCTTGAAAAGAAAAAGAGTAAATCAAGCTCATTTTGAGACAATCAGCATTGTACAGTTAGTACAATGTAAATATTATGTGTGAATCCATTGTGTGAATTGCAGCAAAGTGTTTAAGAAGAAATCAATTGTATTCAAATAAACTTTTTAACCAATCAGGGTGAAAAGGAATTGATTTGACCTTTTCTATAAACTATAAGATATTGCCAAGAGTATACATATAGTTCTGTTAGATGTACTATATATTGCATCGTATGTTTCTAACACCTCTAACACTAATTTATCCTTCAGTAATCAAGCAATTATTGTTATCTTAGATCCTGTTGCTTCTCTTGAGAAAGAGAATGTATGGGATACAGCTAACATCACAAGAGTTCAGAATCAATACCTCAATACCTATTCAAACTGCTATCCCTTGGGACTTCCAAGGCCTCCACGAAGAATAATGGCTGCCAATGTTCCTGTTGAGAGACTGGAGTAAAGATTTTATTTCACTATTACACAAATAAGTTTGTTATGATAGCAGCAACCACTTTATATCATGTAGTATGTTGGCTTTTATTAAATGATCTTCTCAGAGTTATCGATTGTCTCTGTACAAATGAATTGTAATCCCAGGGGCTTTTTTTCTGGGCCATTATAACAAACAAGGTGGAATTGATCTAAGGTTAACGCACAACAGAAGCTCACTCTTCATCTGAAGTGACACAGTTAAAACAAATCTGCCATTCTCAAGAAAAGATAACCTTATTCTCAAATGTTTGGCCAGAATTTATGTCCTGAATTAGTAAACCATGTTATCTGTTTTGTTTCACTTCTAAGTTTCTAAGTATAATGTGGCCAAAAACAAAACTGTTTCAAAGTAAGGCATCAGAAATGTATCTCTGGAATGGTGTATTATTGTTTGCAAAACTCTGTAAAATGTATTGGAAGCTAAGCATTGGTAGTAGGATAGGTAGGATTCACACTGGAGTTATGGCAACTCAGTCAAAACTAAAAAGGTACCTGTTATCACTAAAGGAGTAACATGAAGATGGGAAATATAAGCAAAATACTATATAATAACAATTCAGTAGATGTGTATCAAAACGACATGTTTCGGGCACATGTGCCCTTTGTCAAGTGTACAACCACATCACACAAACAGAAGTTTAATCGCATTGCCAATTAACCATAATCACACCACTCAGTGTCCATTGGTGCATACGTAAGTCCAATTAATGTCCAAGGTTCAAAGTTCTCGGTAATTGCTCAAGGCCTGGGTAACAAACATTTTTTAGGAGCCTAACCCAAAACGATAGTATTAGGCCACATAAAGGAACTACCCCACAAAAACAAAAAACCAAAAAGACCAAACAAAAGGCCAAAAAAGAAAAAGCCAAAAAATGAAGGGGGGTCTTTTGTCAAGTAATCCAATGTGAAGACCCCCCTCCATTTTTTGGCTTTTTCTTTTTTGGCCTGTTTTTGGTCTTTTTGTTTTTTTGTTTTGGCTGTTTTATGCCCTATATTAATTTAGAATTAAAATTATATTCACTAAGGGTATTCAACACTGCCAAATACCAACAGGTGGGGACCTTTATCCACCTCTACCACCTTTCCGACTAAAGATGGCAATTACAATCAATTAAAACCATTTATTAGTATTCAGAATTAATGCTGTTATATACTCATTAAAAATTAGCTGACCGGCCTACCTTTTTTTATACCTTACTTCTTAAAACAAAAAATAGCTGTAATAAAAAAGTTGTATTAAAAAACTAAAACCATTAAAACTAATCAGAAAGGAATTCGTAAACTATATTAGTCCATTAATTGTATTTAGTTTAAAATTCATGCATGGAGGTTGATGATTTAATAATCCAGTGCCGGTGAAGTTTATAACTGGAATTTGTGCAGATTTTATACGGATTAATAGAGCTGCACAGTCCCAGGTCACGTATTACTTAAAACTCTGTAGGAGCTGAACCCAGGGCAAGATGTTTAAGCCAAAATAAAGTTACACCTTATTAATGTTCAATAGCACCAGCGACCCGTGCGGGGCATCCCCCTTGTTGCTATATCTATGTAAACAATTCAGAGTAAATTAGAAACAATCTCATCCACATCCAAGGTAAGAATTGTGCTCCTTCTCCTATATATTCAGCGACCTTTCTCCACTCTGCACTCCATTCTGCCGATCCACAATCACTGCTCCCCAATTAGATATCAGCCTCCTTTCTCCTGATACCTTCCGCACTATGGTGTCTTGCTTATTTTCAGCGTGCGCGTCACCTTGAAGCACATATGCACTTTATATAGTACAGCTATATGCAACTTTTATACAATTGTGCAACGCGTTTCACTGTATATCGAGCTTCTGCAGGTACTTTGCCAAATGAAAATTGTAAAGACATTCACCTTTCAACCTACAAAACATTTATAAAGTGGTATCACTAATCATTAGTTGAAATGTTTTTGGGGGCGTTAATCAAACACATCACCTTCTCTTCAAGGAGGGGGCCTGCTTGAGTTCTTCATTCAACCCATAAGTTTGCCATTCAAATATCATTTGTTGTTACCACTTCAATAAAAAATTCTCCATGTCACCCCCCTTCCTTTGGTCCCTATCCTGAATACCTTTCAATAACCATTATACATGTACACTCAAATTTTCCCCCATGTACTTCTGCAAAATGCTTATAAAGAGCAGGCATCTAACATTTTCTATCCAACATAGATATTGATCTTTTATAAGTTCCTTTATGTTCACCCACTCTCACTGTAAATGGTCTCATTTTCCCAATATAATATAGGTTACACTCATGGGCGTCCGCAGAAAATTTTCCAGGGGGGGGCAAGTAATTTAGTTTAGTGTAGCATCCCCCAACAGACAAATATATATATATATAAAGTTCCAATGTACCAGCGCTAATGCCCAATTTGAGATTTTGAGGTACAAGATCAAGAAGATGTATGTATGTAAATAAAAAAAAAAAACCAATTCTAGCTGAATTTATTTTGATTACTGAATACATTTACAACTGTACTACAAGTGAGTGCTTTTTACGGCTACTCTGCTCTACTCAGCAACCTACTATTAACATTCAGTACTCAGATACACACAATAGATGGATCAAAAATAATAATTTATTTGTAAAAATAAATTTTAAAACATAATAAAACTGACGCCCGTGCTCTGTTTGAGCATGGCACAAAACAGGTTTGCTCTAAGCAGCAAATAAATAAGAAAAATATATCATCAGTATAAGGAATTGTTCAGTATAAAAATAAAAAGTGGGTAAATAGAAATAGGATGTGCAAAATAAAAAATGTTTCTAACATAGTTAGTTAGCCAAAAAATGTAATGTTAATCAAAGTTAATCACTGTACATTTTGTACTCCTAGGGAAACTTATTGGTGCTCCTAGGGAAATCCTAATAGTTAGAATCTTGGGAGCAACTCTCCACCGTCTATACATTTTTCACCTTTCTACAGTATGTCCTTGTGAGGAAAAAGCACAGGGTATTCAAGTCCTGATAAATTAATTTTTTACTTCAATTAATTCATTAGTATTAAAGGGGTGGTTCACCTTCAAGTTAACTTTTAGTATATTGTAGAAGGGCCAATTCTAAGAAACTTTTCAATTGGTCTTCATAATTTATTTTGCATAGTTTTTTGAATGATTTGCAATTTTCTTCTGTTTCTTTGCAGCTTTCAAATGGGGGTCACTGACACCATCTAAAAACAAATGCTCTGTAAGGCTACAAATGTATTATTATTGCCACTTTTTATAACTTATCAATCTATTCAGTCCCTCTCCTATTCATATTCCAGTCTCTTATTCAAATCAATGCAGGGTTGCTAGGGTAATTTGTACCCTAGAAACCAAATTGCTGACACTGCAAACTGGAGAGCTGCTGAATAAAAAGCTAAATAACTATAAAACCACAAACAAAAAATGAAAACCAATTGCAAATTGTCTCAGAATATCACTCTCTACATTATACTAAAAGTTAACTCAAAGGTGAACAACCCCTTTAACTAATCACACAAGTCACTTTATAATTGATGAATTTGAATAATGAATTGATGGGAGATATTTAGGGTGACATTAAAATTTAATAAAGTTGTTTTAGAATACCTTGATCAATTCACCTATAGTGATTGAGTATGCTTATTGGAGAGAATTATTTTTTTATGGTCAACAATTGATTAATGTACTGATCCGATGCATTTTATATATTAAAAAACAAATAATGAATTACTTAGGAAATTGGCATGTGATGTGATTGTGACATAGAGATATCCACTACCCACTGTAACTATGAGCACCCTGTCCCTGTATAAGATAAATATATTATATATCTAATGCAGTTATGCAGATAGGGGTTGTGGGAGTGAAAAGATCGGTTCCAGAAAATATGGACCTTTGCACTCTATATTCTTCCCAACTGCCTCCTATATATATATATATATATATATATATATATATATATATATATATATATGTGTGTGTGTGTATATATATATATATATATATATATATATATATATGGGGAATGACCACTATGGCACTATAATAAAGGGTGGAATGAATTTATGGAATGTAATTGCTTAGGTGCCCCAGTGTGGAAGTGGTTGGGATAGTTTATTGGCAGATTTGGAAGTAGATGGAGTGTACTACTAATGTGAGGCAGGGTCTTGACATGAAGGGGCCAGGGATGGGGGACCTCGTGAATCAGGAAGGAGCAGGCTGAGATCAGGTTGGGGAAAGAAAAGGGCAGGTCCTCACCTATTTCTTTTCTTTGCTCAGCTCCCGCGCATTTGACTCGTCCTCACAAAGCACCCTGGCTGGCGAGTGGCGACGTCGCGTTGCGTCGGCGACGTCACGTTGTGTTGGCGACGTCACGTTGCGTCGGCGACGTCGCGGCGGCGTCCGGAGTCAGTCCGGAGACTGGGGGAGGCAGTTGGGAAGCGCTGGCTGTCCTGTGGGTAAAATTAAGCGTGCACTCGTGCAGAGAGATTTGTGTGGACAGTCCCAGGGGGGGGCGCTGCCCCCTCTTGCCCCCCTCTGTGGACGCCCATGGTTACACTCACATCTTAAACCATATATTACATAACATAACTTGCAGTTATATAATTCACCAATATTATATTCCCCCTGTCCAAAATTAATTGTTTTGCCCTTCTGAACATATTTACATTTCATACATTTGTTACATCTGAACATTCCTAATAAAGGTGCAGAATCATAAGTTACATTCTTTGTTCTGTCTGTCTATATTTATATAGATACCTGCAATGTTCAGGGGTCTAGTTTCCATTAATACATGTTGCCCTATATTATAGAAAAGTCCAATATCATGAAACCAGCAGGTTCCAAGAATTCCAGGCAGTAATGAGTGAATTTGTCCCGTTTTGCCAGGAAATGTGCGAATTTCCAGCGAAATTTTCACAGAAATTCACCATGAATTCACGCCTGGTGAATTTATTCATCCATCACTAATTCCAGATAATTGATCCCATAGCAATATGTGCAGATGCCTGCCTACCCAACACACAGTTAGGTATTGGTATTATCTGCATTATACTTTTATTTCTTCTTAATCAGTGTTCAGGAAAAGCATTGGATCTTTGCTGAATTATCATAATTATTTTTACCAGGCAACTACTATTAGTATTATTAGAAGTATCTATCATCAGGGACTTCAGAGCAAAGTTATTTGTAAAACATATAAATAAAATGCTTGTACACTGTACTTGATATCTGAAGCCCCACAAAACCTTTGGTTTATAACATAAATGGATTTATTTATTTTTTATACTATGTGCAAAACAAGTTTTTAGATTCCATTAACAAATAGCTATTTTGTTTAGTACAGAGTGACCTCATTTTATTTGATCAGGAAAATATGAGTACCAGTCTCCATAAATAAATGATTGCATGCATTCACTTCTATTAAAAATTAAGTTTTATATAGCTGCTGCAATCTTCTAAAATATTATTATAACTGGTTGGACAAATAAATACCCAAGAACATTGCTGTCATTTTTTAAAAGCATGTTTATTTATTGAGTTTATTGCATGATTGGAGCTAGGGCACCTCTTACTGGAAGGTTTAATAACACCTCAAAGATCCAATCTTGCTAATACAATCAACAACTAGCTTCATGACATCTTTGTGATAAACAGATTATGCTGATTGGAGCAACATTCCAGAGGATATATTCCCGAAAAAAGATCCTATTTACAAGTTATTCTGAATTGAGAAAGCCAGTTGGATGACTGGTGAAATGTCTTCAAGGAAAGAACACAGCAAGCCCAGTTGATTTGATTTATTTCTGCAGGTATAGCTGAGATATTAATAACAGTTTGCCAACAAAGACAGGCCCCTTCAATCTATGGTTACTGGTGCGTGGCAGTGGCAATCCAACTTTACATTTACATTCCAGTTGCACCATTATTTCTTGCACCTAATGCAAATGCACCCATTGTATCTAATGCTGGGTAGAGGCACAAGAGAGCTCTATATTTTAATGATATAGAATACAACACATGCATTTACACATGCAAATTGGCTTGCTTGTTTATGGCATAAGTTGTACCTAGTGTCACTCGCTCAATTACTTCAGCAATCAGGGCAGGTTAAAGGAGAAGGATAGGCTAAAATTAAGTAAGCTTTATCAGAAAGGTCTATAGGAATACACCAGTAAACCCTCAGTAATGCTGCTCAGAGTCCTCTGTCAAAAACCCCACATTTATTTCCTTCTATTGTGTACACATGGGCTTCTTTATCAGACTTCCTGTTTTCAGCATAAACCTCCAGGGCTAGGGCTTGAGCATGCTCAGTTTGCTCCTCTCTCCCTCTTCCACCCTTCCTGCTGTAATCTGAGCACAGAGCTATAAGTGAGCAGGGAGAGACTCAGGCAGGAAGTGATGTCACACCAAGCTAATATGGCAGCTGCTATCCCAAACAAACAGAGAGCTTCTAGAGCTGTTTACTCAGGTATGGTAAAGAATTCTGCAGAATAAATTTAGTGTTATAGCTTGCACTGTTGTAGCTAATCTATTGGCGATAAACTGCTTCGGGAGCTTTTCTCCTCCTTTAAAATATGCGTTGTATGGAAAATGTGTCAGGATCACCTTTCTCCTACATGCCCTTAATCATTTAGCTTCCAGCAAGCAGTTTGCATATGGTAGACATTGAAGGGTCAGTATACCCCCCCCTTTTCAACATGAGTTAAATGAATAGGGCTTGGGCTGAACATTTTTGCCTGGAGTTTTAATCACACAAATATCTATAATTAACTAAGCAGGGTAAACGGATAAAGTGAAGCTACCTTATGTCTGATCCTGGCAAGGTAGATAATTAGATTATCTCCTGCATAATGGACCTCTGTGCACTAGTAATCTAATTATCTACCTAAACTGAAGTAGCTTCAGTTTCCCCATTTGTCCTATTTAGCCCAAGAAATAACAAACAGCTGCAATGCTCCAGATGCCAGTGCCATGTAACTGATCTTTCACGGGCGCAGTTCAGCAGTTCTTTTGCACTTGCATCCTGGCCTTTATAAAATGAACCATGCATTGTTAAATTTAAAAGAACCCTTTACAGCTTTTTGCTAACATTACTGCTATGGTCTTTGGAAGTTATTTATTCAAATTTATATAGCGTTGAATACAAACTGTCTACAACATTTTTTTTATCTCTGTCATTTATATTCACATGTCATCATTAGAAGTCACTTTTTACAGATAAGAATCCTTACACAATTTAATTGGTCCCTTAATGGTTTGTTATTACTTTGCTAGCTTTAGATAATGGTACAACCTTACACCTCACCATAATGTTTAAGCTGTCACTCTTCTGTTGCCTTGTTGATCCTTTATTATTTCCCAGGGAGAATTAAAACACTACAATTAACAGGCCACCTAGTGTAACACAGCACACAAAAGCTAAAGTGAGCAATCCATGTATACATGAATTCATTGACTTTTGGTAAAAGCCTAAATATTATTTTACCTGAGGAATTAAAAGAAATTAGACAGATTGCTACTTGTGCTGTAAAACTCATCATTATGTCGACATAATTAATGGCACAGCATACAAATTGCAGGTGTGTGTTATGTGGCTGTTTAAAATGAAAGCTTATTTTGGCATTATTATTATGTGTGAACACAGGGTTTATAAAAGATGAATAATTGTACTTATCGCTGTTGCATTATACATAATATATTCCCTGTTACAACTAATCTTGTCTAGATAATTGCAGTTCTTTTAATAGGACTACGGTTATGGTAATAAACACCAAAATAACTGATAAATTAAGTCATTTTTCATCTTCTCTTTGAGACAATGATGCATAAAATTTGGCGATGGCTCACTGTGGAGCCCAGAGTCTTTGCCAATGGAACCCAGCCTGAAGTTTAGGTAAATTGCCTTTTTTTTCTCCTAGATACTTCAGCCCTCTTTCAAGGTCAATTGCAGTAAGATTAGAGGTTGAACACATTTTCAGCAATGGATGCTCTGCAGTCTCTGGAACGGTATATAGTCTCGCACCAGCCACAAAATATCAGTCTTTGTGCCTGTCCTATATCTTACAATGACATGGCTACACTTCTGCCTTGTTACCTCTCCTGGTTGAGGACAAATCCACTGAGCACAAAAAGGAGTTACCCAAGAACAGCAAGGAAGGCCTCTCCTGGACCACTATACTCCTAAACAATCTTTTTCTAAGCTCCAACATATGAAAAACCAGGGTGTTCTGTGCGTTGGGTTGCTCTTTTCCAGTTGAAGTCATCACCAATACTTATATAATGTCTCCTGTCCCTCTTGTAGTTGTGTGACATGTGATAGCAAAACTGAATTATTATTCATGATAAAAAATGGCTTAATAAAGCAATAATTTTTATTTGCAATAAGAGTTGTTCCTCTTTTGTCATTATTATGAGGTTGTGTAAAGAGGCTCCTACATTTGGGTGGTTATTTACTAAAATCCAAATTTATCTCATATTCTGTCAAAACAAAGACAAACTCCCATAGGCAATTTTAGCTTATTTATAAAGAAAAAACTCAGTTTAATTGGATTGTGGAAAAACTTGATAAAATAGTGATAAGATAAAAATCTTGAATTTTACGGAATTTCTCCCAAATTCTTTTTTCCATGAATTTCTCAAATTTCAAATTTTCTCAAAAGTTGGTTTCAGGCTAAACCCAGCACAGACCATGAAAACCTCAAATTGAGATAGGTGCCATTGACTTATACAGGACCTCGACAGGTCTGAGATGGCGGATTTTTGGATTCTGATTTTTTTGCAGCATCGGGGTATAATAAATCTCGAAAAATGTAGTTGTTTTCTCTCGAAAAATTTGAGTTTTCTAGTGAAAAAAAAAAACCCTCAAATTTTTTTTAGATTTCACAACTCGACCTTTACTAAATAATCCCCTTAATTTCCCATGTTTCCTGAATTTTGCATAAAGTTACCTTGGCTTCCTTTCTTTTATCAAGTTTTATAAAGTCAATGTGGGCCTGAAATGTTGCTGTTTTGGTCTCTACCAATAATACATGTATAGTTTTAACTATACAGGTATGGGACCTGTTATCCAGAATGCTAGGGACCTGGGGTTTTCCGGATAACGGATCTTTCCGTAATTTGCTCTTCATGCCTTAAGTCTACTAGAAATTCATTTAAACATTAAATAAACCAAATAGGCTAGTTTTTGCTTTCAATAAGGATTAATTATATCTTAGTTGGGATCAAGTACAAGCAACTGTTTTATTATTACAGAGAAAAAGGAAACAATTTTTAAAAATTTGGATTATTTGGATAAAATGGAGTCTATGGGAGACATCCATTCCGTAATTCGGAGCTTTCTGGATATCGGGTTTCCGGATAAGGGATCCTATACCTGTATAAGGAAATTTCCTTGGAGTGTTGTTCAGAATCTTAATCCCATCTATATCTACATATCTATCAATATCCATTTCTATCTAAACTTTGCAGCCGAGCATAACACTCCTTCTAGTCATCATCTCTCTCAATACAGTTAAGCCATTGGTTGTGGCACAATTCATGCCTTCCAAGCAGCATGTAATTTCTAAAAAAAATAATAAACCTACTATGGTTCCTCAGTCGTTCATTTATATTATCCAGATGAGCTCCCTCTTGCTTTCCTTGTACGTTTTGACCATAAACATGGCCTCAATTTATTTTGTTGTTTTAAAGGATGTCCCATCACACATTGTGTTTACCAAGGCTACTGGATAATTTCTACCTTATTAGTTGAGTGAAAATAAAGCACCTTACAGTTCTAATAGTGTTTTCATAATTGCAGTTACTGATATCCCATTTGTTATGCCCTAGGCTAGCTATTCATTTTTAATTCACTTGAAATCCCATGTGATTTTCATGTTCACAATTTCATTTGTATCTTCTAATGGCAAAAAAACATGTTTTTCAGGCTTTAGCAAAGCAAAAAAGAAAAAGGTCAACTTAAAGCAGGGTGATTATTTTCCTGTCCTTTATTATTATGTATAAATTAACTTGATCTAGTTTGAACACTCATTTCCTCCAGTTATCAGGCTGAAAATAGCAACAACAAGTATTGTAGAATGTAGTATACTGTAATAGTATGCAGCAGTATCTGTATCCGTCTAATTATATTGGTTAACAAAGACAAATATATTTATGAGTAGAGTGACCTACTTCCCTTCAAATCTAAATTTTGTTTAATAGTTCCCAGGGCTCAGGGTAACAATATTCTGATGTAAGAAACTAACATAAAGCGTACCCATATCAGTTGATTTATTTGTCATTTAAATCTTACATGTAACAGATAAACTGGCAAAAAAAGTTCTGTAATTATGGCATAAAAGTTTAGAAGGGCTATTAATGACTTAAGCAGGCATATAGTTGCAAAATAGATCACATTAACTGGGATTATTGGCAGCTGGTATTAGCATTTAGATACAATTATGCTAACTTTACCCTTTCTGGGGAAAAATTTAACTCAGCAACATTATTTATAACCATAGTTCTGCCTTTTACTTGTATTATATTAAATAATAATGAACTGAACATAAGACTCAAGACATTACTTTTATTCATATTTGCAATCTCAGTGGTTTTCCTGATTTCTTAGCAGAGGTATTTGCCATCTAACTCCCTTGTTATGGCTATTGTAGCATAGGTTGTTCCAGTGGTGAAATGGCATAATATTTAATTAATAAGACAATTGGCTTAATTAAATATTAATAGCACTAACAGTTATCTGGCATAAAGTACAGGGCTAGCTGTCACTCAGCACAGTTGTGATGTGCAATTTGGGATCTACCACAATGGGAAGACTACAGCAATGACCTAGGCTTAAGTTTTGTGTAACTGAGCACTAAGGAGCACAATTTCATATTCCTTAGTGTTCCTGCACTTCTGTCTGGAGCTGTAAGAATCTTACAGAACAGTCATTTGGTAAACATCAAATATCTAACGGAGTATCAGCATTTATATTTTATTTATGTGTATTATAGAGCTATGAGAACAAAGTCCAGTGGTAGACAAAGTGAAAAAAGGGGTAAACCTTTGCTTTTGGCAAAAACAAGTTATGATATCTGCAATGAAGTCAATATGATTTATAAGACCAAGGGATGTTCATACAATGTCTAGTGAGAGTCTGTTCAGCATTGTGTCTACTTTTTAATCATGACTGGAGCCTGCAGCTAAATAATTATAGCTGATAAATTGTGTGAAATGTAAACAAGGGAACATAAAGGCATTTCTACTTAAAATATATTCAGAATTAGGTTGGACTCCTATTTTGTAGGTTGCCCCTACCTTTTCACGGCTATTGCTTAAATAATCTCTGTACAATTTTTAAAATGCCAGAAAAAAATGTGCTGGATAATTTATTCCACCATATTCCCAGTTCACAGCTTACTAATGCTCACTTGGTAGTGAAATACTGGATCAAGCAAATGGGCCAAATTATGAAAGGCTCTGTATCTTGTCTTTTTAAACTTGAATGTAACTTTTATTTTATTGACCCCTGTTTGTGCTGAATACACAAGTAGCACTTTATAAATACAAATAAACATACATACAAATGCTGTTAAATCACTTTAGATGTATGCATACAAGTCTTTTACATGCAATAATATTTAGATTTATTTTTCTTTTGAGTATTTTACAAGCTGAAGTGTTGGAAGGACAACTGAGGAACAGAACAAAATGGCAATGGCATTTTGTGGCTAAAGAAATATTGGCAAAATGCACATTTTTCAATCAAATACAGGATCAGATGTCTCAGTGACAAGAAAGGCTCGTAGTTCACTTATCTCTGATGATAAATACAATTTTAATGTAATGAATATCTTTTCGAAATCACCAAAAAAAAGCCAGCAACGTTCCTTCAGTTTATGACTTGATCAGCAGGAAAGAGGTCACATTTACAGATAAGACCAGTCCATCTATGTTACACAGCTTAGGGAAAAATAGTTGTCATTCTTTATCAGAATTTCTAATTTGCTTTAGTTTCTGACAAGCTAACCTGCAGCATGAGTGCACAGGAATCGGCATCTGGAAGGCTCAGCGGGCAGATTCCACAGGGATAGTCAGTGTGAGCAGCTGCGATCCTCTTCTAACCTGAAGCTTCATGTAATCACATACAGCTGAACTCTGCCTGAACTGTACTCGGGGAAGAAATTGCCAGTGGGACTGCAAGCAGGCAGTCAGGTGAGGCTTGGACACATTGCTTCAGAACTAAGCACACGGGTTAGCAAAGAAGATCACAACTAAGCCAGTAACTGAACTGAATAGGATGGGGAGCTGTCCAGCACGTCTATTTGCTGAACAATGAATCTGAATGCAAAAAGTTTCTATGGCTTGAAGTAATCCTGAACTGAATAAAATATTGTCTGAATTCCTATTTGTAATAAACATCACATTTAGGGGCTGATTCACTAAGGGTCGAATATCGAGGGTTAATTAACCCTTGATATTCGACTAGGAATTAAAATCCTTCGACTTCGAATATCGAAGTCGAAGGATTTAGCGCAAACACTGCGATCGTATGATCGAAGGATTATTCCTTCGATCGAATGATTAAATCCTTCGAATCGAACGATTTCAGTAACTGAACTGAATAGGATGGGGAGCTGTCCAGCAAGTCTATTTGCTGAACAATGAATCTGAATGCAAAAAGTTTCTATGGCTTGAAGTAATCCTGAACTGAATAAAATATTGTCTAAATTCCTATTTGTAATAAACATCACATTTAGGGGCTGATTCACTAAGGGTCGAATATCGAGGGTTAATTAACCCTTGATATTCGACTAGGAATTAAAATCCTTCAACTTCGAATATCGAAGTCGAAGGATTAGCGCAAATACTGCGATCGTATGATCGAAGGATTAATCCTTCGATCGAATGATTAAATCCTTTGAATCGAATGATTTGAAGGATTTTAATCCAACGATCGAAGGAATATCCTTCGATCAAAAAAACTTAGGAAAGCCTATGGGGACCTCCCCATAGGCTAACATTGACTTCGGTAGCTTTTAGCTGCCGAAGTAGGTGGTCGAAGTTTTTTTTAAAGAGACAGTACTTTGACTATCGAATGGTCGAATAGTCGAACGATTTTTAGTTCGAATCCTTCGATTAAAAGTCGTAGTCGTAGTCGAAGGTCGAAGTAGCCCCAAAAATACTTCGAAATTCGACATTTTTTTACTTCGAATCCTTCACTCGAATTTAGTGAATCGGCCCCTTATTGTAGTCAGACTTTAGTGGTAGCACCTTTCAACATGATTCTTTGGAATAAAATGAAATGATTGCAACAATGCAGTTGTGTATATCTGGATCCTGCTCTTTTTTTTGAACCATAAGCTGCTTGGAAGAAAATGAGAAAAGTAAAGGCATATGTTTATTATCTATTTTATATTAGCAAAACAATGATTTATTGAATACTTTTGAATACAGTGCTTGGTCAGTTCACTGTAACTCATTTTGCAGAGCTTCCTTCAATAACCAGAGAGCAAATGCATTCAATGGGCAGAACTTACAATTGAAAGAGATTGTGTGAACATTGTAGCTCCCCCAAATTACAATACAACTGATATTTTTATTCTGAGCGATTCAATTAACTCTTGCAGATCTAACATTCTGCTCATGAATATGTACAGTATTAAACATAGAAACATGAGAAATTGAGCAGAATAAATGCCTCCTCTCATTTAACATAATCTAAAAGCAGCTCCGACAGTTTGTTAAATCTATATGAACCTAAAAGGGGGCAAACAGGGAAACTGAAATGACTTCATGTTTGCATTATTCTGTGTTCTTGCAACATAGAACATTAGATATTCAGTACCCAGATAAAACCCCTTTGTGCTGGACTTCTGCTTGCCTTTAGGCCAAAACATTCAACAATATAAGTTTGGGCATTGTGTTGCCCATTATCTCTATTTAAAATATCAGATTACAGGGGCGATAGCTTATGTGAAAGCAAACTAACTTTAAGATAATGCTTTATAGTTAAACCCTAAAAATGATGTGGTTTGTTTTTTTTTAATTTAAAGTAGGGATGCACCAAATCCAGGATTCGGTTTGGGATTCAGCCAGGATTCTGCCTTTTTCAGCAGGATTGGGATTCGGCCGAATCCTTCTGCCCGGCCGAACCGAATCCGAATCCTAATTTGCATATGCAAATTAGAGGCGGGGAGGGAAATTGTGTGATTTTATGTCAGAAAACAAGGAAGTAAAAATTTCTTCCCCTTCCCACCGCAAATTAGGGTTTGGATTCGGTTCGGTATTTGACCAAACCTTTCGTGAAGGATTCGGGGGTTCGGCCGAATCCAAAAAAGTGGATTCGGTGCAGCCCTAATTAAAAGTATAGGCAAAAGTTTAGAGTATGTGTTTTATCTTGCTCATGTTAAAAAGGCATATAATGTCCTTTACAAGTAATTGCAGCTGAATTAACTAATCTTACACTGACCCAAGCAATCAAATATCATTGTAATGTCATAGGCAGTATAGAAAGCCTATTTGTTGCAATTCATAAATAAATTGCGCAGACCAGTGGCAGAGTTGATTTGATTTCTAGGTTTTTAGAAAAGAATGTGAACATTCCTTTCAAGTGACCATCAAATATGCCAACTGATGTTCCAGACTACATATTATTCAAGAATATATATTGTTTTGGGCTCATAAAAGTAATCCACCAATGTCATTACTTTCCTGCAGCAAAGACCTGACACCAGTAATTCCCAAACGCCCATATTGCCAGCTGGTGACAGATAGAAACACTTTTGGAGTAAGTCTCGACTCTTCTCAGAAGAATTCAGCTGATTGAAGATCTGGAACATTCTCAATTTAGCAACATCAGCTTAATTAAAGTGTGCAGAAATACTGGTGCTTCGTCTGTTTACACCTGCAATTTACAGTAGTTCTTAAACTTCAAATAAACACTTCCCCTCTCTGAGTTTTCTGAGATCTCTCTCTGTTAAAGAAAGTGACTCGTTTTTACTTATTGTAATCAGGAGAAACAACACCTTCATATGCAGATCACATATTCAACTTACAATGATTGGTTTTCCCTGCTGTATTAAGTGGACCATCTCACAGATATATATATATATATATATATGTTATTGTGGAAATTATAAGCATGCCTCATGTATTATATAAAAGGGAATTAAACTGCTGTAATCATAGGCTTAAACGTAGCATCCAAATGTCTTCTTAAAGCTGCAGAAATAAATAATTTATTTTTAAAGTATTGAACAGACACTTTGGAACCCAATGAAATAAAACCGTTTATTTGTCAGTTACATACTATCGTGGTATGGAATAAAAGTCACAAAGAGCAAAGCAGTTTGCACAAATAAGAATAAAAATGTTCATTTCGCAATGTAATACTCTTTCTTAAGCTGTTATTGAATTGCAAATTTTCTCTGCGCATTGCCCACTTTTAAGAAGTGCTTGAAGGTGTTGTAATCCTTCGGAGCAAACATAAATTTTTCATCAATTTTATTACATTCACTGCGCATTAGCACAAACGATAACATTTGCAAACCTTCTTCCACTGTCGGAAGTGGTCGCTAAACAGTTTCCAGGTTCGCAAAAGCTATATTAAATTTGCACAAAGAAAAATTTATTCGCATAGAGGCATAACTTTTCGCATTGCGAATATTTTTTCAGTTACCGACTTTTATTACATTCCTCCAATATGCCTCTTAAAATTGCAAAATGTAAAACCAAAATGGCCAGTTATCCCCAGACACACACCTATTTAATCCTAAACCCTCCTATTTTGCTTCAGTCCCCTCCATTTTTTGAGTCCATAAATTGGGGCTATCCCATGTAAATGGATGTTCAGAGACATTAAAGAAAGCTTAAATTACAGAGCATTTGAACGTCAAAGGCTTTCTTATTTTTTAAGAAAGTAATAGCTTAGAAATGTGTACTATTATTATCTATATACTGGACAAACCACAGGGATACTAACAGTCACATTTAAAGGACAAGGAAGGTGAAAAACACTGGAGGGGGTGCCTTTTTATTATCTACCCCAACATCTCAGTTATTACAATTGCTGACCTTTTTTCCAACCCAGGATGTGCTCCTAACTGTGCTGGACTATGTTTTTTGACTGCTTCCCAATAGCAATGGCGGTGCCGTACAGCCAAAAGAGCCATTTTGAAGCAACAAAAAAATGGCTGTGCCATGCTGTTCAGAATTTACTCTAAACAGCATTGAGCTCCCACTTATCTTTTACATCAATAAAAACACTTTAGAGGTCATTTAATATTTAGAAGGCAAAGTAAAAAAACAGGCACAATGTATGCAGACCTGCATGAATAAAATGCTGCCTGCCTACACTGTATTCACAAGGGGTTGGAGTGGGAGGCCCATCACATCCATCCTTCTACCCCCTATCCATCACCTAACTTGTATGCCATTCAGAAGGAGGACAGAGGCTGCAGGGATTATGAAATTGACAATAGGGAACCCTGCAATTACTGTCATTCTAGACCTGTAAACAGTTCAGTGATCCCATTAGCAAATATCGTCAATAACTGCAATTGGCTTTTGTCAAGTGAATCAGAGGCTAATGCTGTTATTAACGCTGCTCATTAAAACCCATTTGAACAAAAAATGGTGGACACTGCATTGGTGTCGATAAAACATGGCACTGGGTGCGTTGCATTGGTTTAGTAAATGAACATGACATCACATGACTGATAAAGCCTTCAGACTTAATAGTCTATTAAAGCAGGAATTAATGGTAGATCACAACTACATTTTAGCACAGTAGATTTGTTCTTTAAACAGAACCTTTTCAAGGTCACACTCCTATTCTCCTGACAGAGGCAAATAACATAAAAGCTCATTTAAGCAATTTTCAAGTTTAATCCTGCAGAGAAATGCATTAGCCAAAAGCTTCGATAAAATGGTAAGGTAAATTATGAAAGATTATTACAATATTTTATGAAACACTTTGTATAGCGATCACTAATTCTCCTCAGTCTTTTTCCATTTGCAGCTGCGCTTTCAGTTGTGAGCCGAATGCTTGAGAAAGTCTTTTATTTCTTTTTATTGTAATTGAAGACATTTCCCCCCATTGCTTTAGTAGAAACAGCACAGCGGCTCTGCTTCCCATGCCGACTCTAGTGCTACAAAGAAAATCTTGCCTACTCAGAGTCTCTCAATGACCTATTTGTGACCCAGAGGTCTCTGCTATGCTGAATTCACAGTCCTCCGGTGCTATTTTGATTCTGATATATTCCGATATGCCTCCAAGGTTATCTAGCTCTAACTCCATTTATATACATATAGTGTGAGAATGCTAAGCTGGCCTGATCTGTATTTTTTCCCTGACTTGGTTTTGAATATTCAACTTTGACAGGTAATGTATATGATAATCTTCTGGACATGCACTTCTTTCAAAGTCAATTCAGTAATGCTATGCCCTTAAGCTCCAATACACAACTTTATTGTAAGTATAAGTATACATGAACTACAAGCCTATATTTGATTTCTTTGTTTCTGAAGGAACAGTTTAAGTCCAACTGACTTTTAAAGGAGAACAAAAGGTTAAATCATTGGGGCGGGCAAAATTAAGGCACCCCATAGTGATTACAATTGCTTGCCTGATACCCCAGGCTGGCTCTCCTGTTAGCAGAAACAAGGCACTGGCACTTTTGGCGCAATCATCAATTGATAAATATAAAGTGCTTGTGCTAATAAAGAGAACTTGCTTGGTAAATTGAAACCTTCTAATAGGTTTAAATAGGTATTAAACGAATAACAAAACAACAAGTTCAGAGAAGCATAGAGTTGCTTTTTCTGTGTATTAAAAATGGCCAGTGCCAACTTGTTAATTCATATACTGAGTCTATAAGCAATAGATTCAAAATTCCAATAAGTTATAATTTCAAATGTTTACAGTCGCCGACTGGGTGTGGTTCGAAATAAATAATTTATGCAAGTGCTAGTGCATTATAAAATCACAAGGTAATTCATTAGAAAAATGAGTTTAAGAAAAAGGAACCAGGACCGTCATTCAAGGAAATTTAAGTAGGAAAAGGAAAATAGTGTAGAGGTGGAGAAGTCCCAAAGAAGCTGCTGCCTATTATATTCTAAGCCCTGGGACCCCACACGGGGAGAAAGTAGTACACTGAGGACAGTGGTCTCGTATATTACATAACCTATCTCTTAAAAGAGCTAAAACAACCTTAAAAAACACAAATCCACCAGTGCCATATAAATAACAGAGAATGAAGGAATTGAATGCGGTTCCCTGGACCAGGCTACGAGTATTCAAATTCAGTTAAAAAGATTTTTTTAAAAAGGTTTTTTCCCAGGTGATCGAAATAGTATTAGGATCTGAACAACAATTAAAATAAAAATATTGTGAAGAGAGACTCTGCCAACGCGTTTCTCTAAAAAGCTTTGTCAAAGCAAATGGTGTCCACTCATGCTTGCACGTTTTTTAAAGACTTCCGTGTTTAGAGATCTTGCGAGATTTCGCGCAGCGTTATGACGTCTGTGCGTGTTTTCGCCTGCGTTGAGAAACCTCGCGTGAAGCCATCTAAGTTGCTCAACAGATTCAAATAAGTAAATTAAAATCTAATCATATAACCAAGCAACCAAACTAACAAACCACCAAGCAGCGCTCGGCGAATATTACTGTATTTTAAAATTGTACAAATAAAATATATAAACATATCCATTGAACCAGCAAAGATTAGCTTATAAATGTAACAAGCCCAACGTGAGTGTTTTGAAGATAGAGTCAATTTGATCCCAGAATAATGACCACATTTCAGTAAATGACTGTTTGAGATGTGGTTCTGCTGATTTAATCCTTACTGCTTCTTGCCAGCAGAGTTGGTTTAGGAGAGACAGAATGTCTACAAGTGAAGGAATGGACTCAGATTTAAAAAAGCAGCTGTAAACATCAAAAGTAGACTTAACAATGGGTCTCTCTGGGATTTGGGTTGCCCCTTCAGTCCAGGTCCTGGGGAATCCAGATGTAGGAGTGCAAATTTAGGGTTTAGTTTCATGTTAAGCTTTAGTTTTAGAATCAAAAACTTTTCCAAGGATGACCATACCTTGCACACTTTTAGACAACACCATATGTAGTGAAATAGGTCCACATCTAGTTGGGTACATTTCACACAGAAGGTCTGAGAACCCACATCTAAACACTTTTTATATGGTTTCCCATAGCCCGAGTGAACCAATTTAAAATATTGTACTCTCCAGTTTTCGGACACTAAGGGGGTTATTTACTAAGCCCCGAATGCAAAAATCATGAAAAAAATTGTGATTTTTTTTTTTATAAAATCTGGCTTTTAAAAATTCACAAATTTTTCGGAATTTATTAAACCACAAGGCTGGAAAACTTTTTTTTACCGCAAAGCAAATTTTCGGGAAAATTTAATAATTTAAAAATAATTTAAAAACCTGAGCGACTTAGTTTGTAGCAGTCAATATTGAGATCATTTTGGACCTTGATAAATAACCACCCCGAATTCACAAATTCACAAATTTTCTGTAATTTATTAAACCCCGAGGCTGGAAAACTCTGAATCTGAAATCCCGGCATCTCAGACCTGTCAAGGTTGCATATAAGTCAATGGGAGAAGTCGCAATGATTTTATTGATGTGCGCTGGGTATCGTGTCATACCCTGGAGTTTTCGAAGGTTTCAGGCAAAAATCACAGGTTTACGGTGAAAACTTCATAAAAAGAGTGAAAATAGGGTGAAACCTCCGAAAAAATCGTGAAAATCTAAGTTTTTACCGCAAAGCAAATTTTCAGGAAAATTTAATAATAAATAAGCGTTAAAAACCCGAGCGGCTTAGATCGGAGTTTGTAATATTGAGCTAATTTCGGACTTTGATAAATAACCCCCTAAGTGCTTGTTATATTTACTAATGGAATTTGAGAGATGGGAAGGAGTAATTGCATATTGTAAGTAACCAGACCATTTTTCAGCCACTTTCTTTAGTGGATCGGGTTGCCTGTTTCTTGGAAACCAACATTTTTGGGAAATTAGATCTATGTTCATTAAATCAGGATTTTCAAGAATATCATTCACTGACCTTGTGATCCAATATTTCTGAAGAACATAAGATTCTTTATTTTGGGCTCCAACTAAACCACTCTTAATAATAAACTTAGAATGATCACCTGGCTTTAGGTTGTTGTGACTTCTAAACTCGGGCCATTATAGTAAGTTTCCATTGGCAGGATCTACCACATCTTTCATCAATAAAGATAGATTGTTTTTCTTATTAGGAAAGAAGGAAGGATAGCCCATTTTAGAATTTCTCCACAGGATCAGTAGGGGCTTTCTCTTCTTTATTCTTTTTTTCAGACACAAGCAGGTGCAGCATGGTGTTATTATAATACTACAAAGGTGTTAATATTGTCCTTTATGTTTTCTCTTTTATGCCATTTAACTGGCTTTATCTTGATCAGAATGGATTTTATGATTTACAAATAAACCCTTTCTTCTTATTCAGCTGATGAAACGTAGTTGCTAGAAAGATACATATACAGTAAATTCACAAAAGGTGCAGTAGCTCAAAAGTCATAAGTGGAGGTATGAAACGATATTATTCCTTTCTAAGAGTGATCTGAAATTCCAAGAGGATAATTTTCCTTTTACTGTAATGCACTTTCAAGTGTATCCTTTACACGCAAATCTATTGTATTGTTCTTATTCCAGTAATTAAGGAGATCAGTAGTTTAAAGACAGAAGATTTACCAGAAGATCTTTAATTAATTGTCATGTTCATGGCAGGCCCTAGACACAAGCAACTTATATTTTAAAAAACGGTTGGTCGTACTTATTTTAATCATCAGCACATATGTCTTTTAAAACTGATTTGGGAAATGTTGCTAATATTGGATTTTAATTACTCCTGGGTTGCTGAAGGCCTCTACAACATATTGCAGCTGTAAAGTAAGACCACAGTAAATGTTGTCTATAATGAATACACAATTAATTACCTGCAGCAATAGGAATGTCAGAGAGCAGGAAATTAATAATACAGTAGTTGTACGGAATATGTACATACATTAGGATTTTGGCTCCAGAGCTGGCTTGAAGCAAAGTAAGACAATCAATTCACTTGTGACCTGGCCTGAAACAGTAACTACACATTCACAAAGCCTAACCATTGTATTCCCATTAACAAAAACTAAAGAGAGTTTGCTTTTACATTCCCTCTAACCTCAGACACTCATGAATTAGAATGGCTTGTACAAGTGCAGGTTTTGGACCCAAAACACTAAAGGCAATGTACAGAAATATTTTTCATAGTGCCTGTGGTGGACTGTCCTGTGTACCAGTAACCAAAATGTGAACACAAGTTGAACAGCCCTTCAAAGAAGGGTTCACAGGCATTGTATAAATACACAGTATTTTCCATGAAGCCATCACATAGCAGTATCCTCTCCAAATATGTGTGTATATCCTTATAATACTCAAAAGCAATGAATATCTTAAATTATATCCTTAAAAATGGTGAGTTCTGATGTTATCAGTTATAAACAGTGAGTTCTGATGTCATTTCTGTCACATGACTCACTGAAACTTGTGTATTATAATAAATAAAGTACCCACGGTTGCAAAACATGAGGATATTCGAAGTCATGAAACTCCTCGGTAACTTATAATATAGAATAATATAATATAGTTAACACCCAATTTGTTATTGGGTGCATTGCAACCAGTCTCTTGTCTTGTTTTCTTTGTTATTTTGTTTTAGCAATTTTTTTTTTACCTTCACCAAATTAGATGTACGTGGAGCTTACAATCTCATTTGTATCCGACAGGGGTCAAGTGGAAAACTGCTTTCAATACTCAGGATGGCCACTATGAATATCTTGTTATGCAAGTTATTATTTTGAGAGAGAATAATCTCTGTGCCAAAATAGAAAAGTTGGACTTCCACAAAATGAATAGATTCCATTCATTAGATATATCATTTCTTCTTCTATTGTCCTTGAGTGGTTTTCACAACTTTTACCAAAGTTTTAGAAAAGGCTTCTCTCAAATTAATGCTCCCATCTCAAACTTTAGTTTCCTAGTTACCTAAAGCCCAAGTTGCCTTTGATAGCCTTAAACTTGCATCCTGTTCTGCTCCAGCATTTGTTCACCCAGCTGCTACTAATCCCTTTACTTTTGAGGTAATAGTTTCAAATATTGGTATTGGAACAATTTCATATAAACTTACTACATTTGAAGATTTTTCTTTGTGTCTTAATTTCTCATAAACTGTCCCCTGCTGAGAGAAACTACAGTGTTGGCAATCATGAACTTTTGGCCATTATGCTTGGCCTAGAAGAGTGCATCACATTATGCATACTCTAGGGGAGTGGCTTCACAGTTTGTTGATGTAATGAAAAAAACTAACCCTGGTGGTCTAGTGGTGCGGCGGGGATGCCTGCTGCGCCATCGGAGGGGACGCCCGCCACGCTGCTCCTCTTCTGCTGCCCGGCTCCTTCTTAGTACGCACACGGCGCGCACTTCCGGTTTTTGTAGGCACATGCGCACTGGCGTGATAACGTCAGCACGCAATGGCGCAAAATTTTAAAGTATAAAAGGGACATTCCTACTGTTTCTCATTGCCCGTGATAGGAGTTTGTTCCTGGTGCTTCCTGAGCTTTTGCTATTCCTGTTTTGAACCTGTTTGATTGCTGTTGTGACCCCTGCCTGGCTTTTGACTATTCTGACCTCGGGATCCTGACCCTTGCCTGTATACCGACTACCTCTTCTGCTTTACCCTCTGATTGACTTCCTGGTTTGACCCTTGCCTGCCTGCCTTGACCCGGCCTGATCTGACTACTCTATTGCCTAACGCCTTGTACTACGACCTTCTGCCCAAAGACTTTGCTTTACAGTCGTGCGCCTCTGCCTATCCAGAACCTATAGCCTTGCACCTCTCGTTTAAGTCCTGGTGGCATCCAAGTAGCTGAGGGCTCCACCCGAGGCCTTCTCTGGAACATTTTCTTGCATGTTTGTGTCTTTCCTTACCCAATGACCTGCTCCTGCTTTGCCTGTACCTGAAGAATCCTGGACTGACATATGGACTTTTTATTCAATTTGTCTAAATCCTGTAACATATTCAGAGGATTCTGGTCATAGTAGTCTGGCTTTCCAAGATGGCTTTCTGCTCTTGCTTTGACCTAAGTATTTTTGGTCAAACACCAATGTGCATATGCAAATTAGGTTTCAGATTCAGTTTAGGATTTACCCAAATTATGTGTGAAAGATTTGGGATTTGTCCAAATCCCGTCAACAGGAATTTTATGTATAGAATATTGTTGATTCATGAAGATCTAGGTGTTAAAAGGCTAACAATAAGGATTTGGTGTAGCTCTATTTTCTACTGTCCAGTTTCCTTCTTCTCTGAATAGTCAACAGGAATTTGAGGTACAGAATATTGTTGATTCATGAACATCTAGATGTTAAAAGTACCTTATACACTGGAAGAGTTTTTGTCTTGAGGAGAGATCTTGGCTAGATGACAAAGATACTCCTCTGTTTATTAAGTCCTTTCATGAGAAATGTCAGGATAAATCTTGGTAGCCCCCTGTGGGGCTCCGGAAATGGGGGGATACTGTGAGACACATCAACATTCTGGCATGTTAGCTCTAGTCCCTGAGAATCTTCCAGCAGAGGGGATCTCAACCACTAGCAGGTACTTCCTAAAGGTGATCTTAATAGTCCCTCCTGTGTGGTATGTATGTATATTTTTTTTGGATAACGCATCTTGAGGACAAAGCACTGTACAGTGTGGTGGTACCTGTGCCTGCACATTTGCATCTATATTTAAATGTTGTCAAACTTCCTCCTGCGGATCCTTTGCAGTAATTGTGTACCTAATTACTGCATGTTAAATAAACATCTATTTCATGGGTAAGAACCACTGACTTCTTTATTTTATCAGTTATAGCATTAAAATTGTAGTTTAGTATCCCTATCTCCATGTCAGGAACGCCGCCCGGAGCTCCGGGCGGTGTATCCTTCCCCGCCAAAATGGCTGCCACATGGGTAGCGGCGCTGACGCATTGACGCTGACGCGGTGACATCACCAATGGCGCCAAATTTGTAATAAAAGGGAGCCCTGGCCACCTAGACGCTGCCCAATTATAGGATATGTTTATTAGCATTCCTGGGTGCTTTATTATTGTTATTCTGGACTTTGAACCCCTGCCTGGACTTTGATTCTAATCCATTCTGCCTGCCTTTGAACCCTTGCCTGGACTTTGACCTTGTATTTGCCTTAACCCTAGCCTGTACCTTGAACCTGAACTTTGACCCCTAAAGGCTTCCTCCTTGGTCCTGACTCTCCCGCTGGGAGCTGATAGGCCCCCTGACACTCCATTCACCACTACAAGGGTTCAGCTGAGACAGAGAGGGGCAAAAATGTAACCTTCTTCTGCCTGGGAGCAACCAGAAATGTGATTTGGGCCAAAAAAAGGTTACGTATGCATGGCAGCTGCTTGTAAAATGTCAGACAGACACATTTGTACTGTATCTCCATGCAACTTAAACAAAATAGACACATTTCAGGAACAAAACAGACAAAGACCAACTTATTTTTCATCAACAACTGCAACCTGACCAAAATGGCCACCTAAAAATAGCATTATAAAGCAGAAGGTTTTCTTTTGAAGGAGCTGAGAAAAAGAAACTAAAGAAGCCTGTATTGCCACACTCAGAGTTGCTGAGTTGCTGCTCTGACGACCTGCATTGCATCTATCAATTTGAAGGACGAAGATTGGATCAAAATAACAGTCTATGCAAGCCCTTTGGAAGAGGACAGCATCAATTCTACAATGTGGTCCTCATCTAGTGGGATTTTCAAACTTGCCCAATAGATAGCTGAACTATATTCAGCCAGGTAACTGTCATGGAGGCCAGTAGGATGAGCCCATAGTTATTTAAGATGCCAATGTAGCACATTCAGTCTGAATATCTTAAATCTGCTGGTGTATGGCCAACCTAAAAGCAAAAGCAATCTCTTAGAGTAAAAAATTGCATAATTTCTGTTTTAATTCAATGTACCTTACTGGTCAACAGTAAATATGTATAATATAATATTTTATTGAATTTAATAAGGCCATCTGTGTCCGGGTTATTGGTATAGACCATGAGCTACAGAGAACATGGCGATTATTCAGTGAAATTATACTATCACAGTGTGGTACAAGATTAAAACAAGAGCTAGTGGTTCTTTAACCTGTAGTGTTATTGGAAGGTAATAAGCACACAATAAAGCACAGCAGAGGGCGCATTATCAGCAGCAACAGTGTTTAATGAACGATACAAACAATTGCACATTTTAATAAACCCATTCACTTTTAACTTAGCTATAAATTATATATAGTTCTTACCTTCAACATGTTTAATTTCTTTTCTAAATTATATTCCTTGGACTTCTATGCTATTACTACGGACATAAAAGCTGAACTACTGTTTGCCATATATTTGACCACCCTGTATTGTGTTTACTTGTATAGAATGCAAATATTTCGCAGAGTTTTGATCTACTTTTAAGAACAAGCATTTTTGCCCACAGATGTGTAAAAATAGATTGTAAATGCTACCCATATTCCACTTGTGCTTTCAGCACATCAGTATAAAAAAAACATACTTTAACAGGTCTGTCATTGCAACCACAAGTGGATTGTTAGTTGTTGGGTTTATTAACGTTATATTTTTAGCCATCCTGCTTGTGCTTTGAGTATTCAATTTGACACTTGACTTTGATTTGTTTATTTGTGCACTTTCCTTAGATCTCAATGGAAAGAATACCACTGGCCCAGCTACTCATTCAGCCAACAAACATTTTTAGAAAATTAAAATGTTACATTTTCTAATTAGTTAAATTAAACTGCATTATGAATTAAATGTAACACTTACAAGCTGTTGGCAAACAAATGTCTCATTCACTGCAGCAATCAACCATTTAAAAGGGTTGTTCACCTTTAAATTAACTTTTAGTATGATGTAGAGAGGGATATTCTGAGACAATTGGTTTTCATTTTTTGTAATTTGTATTTTTTGAGCTATTTATCTTTTTGTCCAACAGCTCTCCAAATTGCTATTTCCGCAACCTGGTTGCTAGGGTCCAAATTACCCTAGCAACCATACACTAATTTGAATAAGAGACTGGAATATGAGAGAGCCTGCATAGAAAGGCGAGTAATTAAAAGTAGCAATAACAATACATTTGCAACATTGCAGAGCATTTGTTTTGTGATGGGGTCAGTGACCCCCATTTGGAGGCTGGAAATAGTCAAAAGAAAAAGGCAAATCATTCAAAAACTATAAAAAATAAACAATGAAGACCAATTGAAAAGTTGCTTAGAATTGGCCATTCTATAACACACTAAAAGTTAACTGAAAGGTGAACCACCCCTTTATGCAAAGATCTGCATTATAAATTGACCATTATGAAAAGAAATTTAAACGTTTGCAATTATTTACTACTAGTTATGGAAAGAGAAGGTGAATAAAATAGGTGTTAATGAGCCAGGAAGAGATAGAAAACTATAAATTTGTTGCAAATTTTTTCTTGATTAAATAAATGCAGATATTACAGCCCAAAACTATCCAACGAGCAGTGTTTATTTTCCTATTTATTTGTTGACAGAGATGGGATATTGCAGCAGTGACTTCGGTCAAATGAATCTGGTAAATTCCCGTAATTTAGTGCGGATTAAAAGAATAAAGGAGAACATTAATGAATAAATAAATACACAGTACTGTATATTTAACTCTTTAACTCTATACGTTGCACTAGACTTGTCTCTGGAACATTGGCAATGCAGTTGCTAATTATATCACAGCAATGACTCAGCAATCTTGATAAAGGTCTGAATATGTGACCGAAACATTGATTTTGGACAATAAAAGGATTTTTAAGCAAGTCCTGTGAGTCATTGCAGTTGCTAATTGACATTACAGTAGAAACCCAATTTTATGTTTTTCAGGGGATCAGAAAAAAAGTGAAAAATGTAAAATAAGTGAAATTCCTTATGCATTATATATTGGTGGGACCAAAAAGAAAACATGTTAAATGAGAGAAAGCCAAAAATTGATGCTAAGGCTTTGTATGTTTGGAGAGAGGTGCAAATCTCCTAAATGGAGTGTGCCAAGTGGTAGTTCAGCAAGCACATCCACAGCAATGACTCAGCACTCACAGGACTTGCTTAAAAATCCTTTTATTGTCCAAAGTCAATGTTTCGGTCACATATTCAGACCTTTATCAAGATTGAATAAACCCATTTTTTTCTTCACAAAAGACATATGAGTGCGGATTTCTTTGCTCTATTGATTTTGATATATGTTCCAGCACCTAGGCATTTCCATTGGTTTCTGAGTGCATCTATCCAGTAGTTTGTTTATATATCATTTTTACAAACTCCCATGAACTCTAAATTTGACTCTTGATAAATCTGCCCTTAAAGGGCATATTTATCAAGGGTCAAATTTCGAATTGAAAAAACGACGGAATTCTAATTCAAAAAGACCAACCGAAATTAAGTCAACGTTTTCGATTCGAAATTTTTCACAAAAGAAAACTTTGAGTCCACCAATTGACTCCAAATAGGTTCTAGGAGGTCCCCCATAGGCTAAAACCGCAGTTCAGCTGGTTTTAGGTGACGAATGGTCGAAGTCAAATTTTTAAAAGTCAGTACATGATAAATTTCAAATTCTAATCGAATTTGGACTAGTCCCTAGTCAAAGTACACAAAAAATAGCTTGAAATTTGAATTTTTTTCATTCAAAAATTCACCTTTGATAAATCTGCCCCTAAATGTTAAAGTATAGTAAAATGAATCTTTTAACACCCATCTTTCAACAGTTTTTCAAAACTGAAAACTTAAAACACACTTTGCTTTTAAATATTTTTTAATGGAAATTAATAAAGTAGTTTTGTCTGAAACTGTGATGAGAGCAAATAGCACATGTAGGAACAGAAAGGAGCAGAAGTTCAGCAGTTTTTACATTTATTCTTATGATGCGTTCAGTGCTTACATGACAGTATTACTGACAGGACAACTTGTCTAAAGAGCACATTCAGATGCAGGACAGCTCGGCTAATTCTGCAGCTAAAGAGCCAATTCAGATCTAATTTAAAAATCAGAAAAAAATATACAGATGGCACAATATGATTTGGAAACTATTTATTTTCAATAACTTTAATTAGATCTAATTTTTGTTTTATAGCGTCTGGTTAATTAAAATAAATAGTTTAAATCTAAATATAATCTGTAGACTAGTAATGAGCAAAACTGACCTGAATTTTTTCTCATGCCAAAAGCAATGCACATTTTTTTTCTTGCACCAAATGGGCGGTGTTTCATGAATTTGCGAAAATGTTCACCGCTCAACTTTTTAAAAACGACTGTAGAGCTGAGAACAACTTGTCAAGAGGTAATAACGAAAGAAAGGTTATTATAATTCACCTTTTTTGTAAAGGTATACAAAATCATCTTTTGTATAAACCTGAATATTTTCTTATGTCAAAGTTAACCTCCCCCCACTTTCTTTTGAATGGCACTGTATTTAATTTGCATCTATTTTTTCTTTCCCAGATACTTTTCATGAGTTGTCATAGAACAGGTAACAAATGTATTAATTAAAGACCAGTTATCCACAACTCTCAGAAAAAGTTTAAAAAACACAATTCTTCATTATTTGCTGCTCCCCCTGCCTGGTTTTCTTACTTGATGTTCTTGAAGCAAAAGGGAGTAGGGTGAGCAGGTGGGTAAGCTGGGTCAAGTGAGAGCAAGCAGATAGGCAACTGATGTCCCTGACTTGCCCACCAGTACTACTTAGCCTGGCTGTGGGTCAGTAAAAATTCATGTTGATTACAAAGACATATTTGTACCTATTCTTTTTTGTAGATGTTGGACACAGACACTATATTAAGTAAAAAAAAAACAACCTGTAACAGGTGTTTCCAATATTCTAGATAACAGATCTAACACATGTAATTCATCCCGTTAGTAACTGACAAGGTCCTGTCTTGGGTCAATCATTATATTGAAACTGGTCTTGATCACTGCAGGATTCAACTTGTTTGGTTTAACAGCTACTAAAATGATTCATTAAGACTTGTATTGCATTTTCAGAAGCAAAAAGCTAATGTGCAGCATCTGCTTTTTAGGATTACAATTTATTGAGCATACATTTACATTAAAAGCAAATGGATCTTGGCAACAGCATGCCATAAACATAAAATTATTTAATTCACTTTAAATGCTTTCTGCACTTTTCTATCCCTTTGTGCATGGGCTGCATACACAGTATATGGAGCAAAAATAAGTAAGGCTGCTTTTGATCTCCAACATAAGCAGTAAGAACATTATTGGGGCCCATTTATTAAACCTCAAATTTATCTAATGGAGTTCTTAAAAAAAGGAATTTTTAGAGATTTATTATACCCCAAAGCTGCTAAAAATCTGAATCTGAAAATACTCCATCTCAATCCCTGACTCGCAATGTTTTTTCACTCAACTCTTTCGAGAAGAATTTTTGATAAATGAGTTTAATTTGTGGATAGGAGTTTAGTTGACTTTGTTAAAGTCAACTAAAGTTAAAACTCGAGTTTTAGTAAATAACCCCTAAATCTTTGAAGAACCACTGATTATAGTATCAGTTCAGATATTTGTTTTAATTATGTTTTTTCTTTGATAAATGCAAAAAAAGTTTTTACAATAAGGTTTACTTAGGGTAAACTTTACTTTAAAGTATTATGGAGGGTACAAAGGGTAGTTTTAGTAGATTCAATTGATCTTTTCAACAAACGTTTTGATGCTCTGAACTGAAAAAACAAAGCACACTTTGCATGGCAGCTCTAATTATAATGAATTTCTTGTTATATAGCAATTTGCAAGTTGCCTAGTTGTTCTGTGAACTATTTATGCATTTTTTTTAGTTTTGATTACCCTATCTTTATAGTTTACCCTTCTTTTGAGCTTTCATCACAAACTTCTCCTATAATTAGTAAAACATTGAAAACATTAATTGCTGCATTCTGGTTGACAACTATTTATAACATGTGTATTCAATATAATGTTGAAGAGCACTGCCATAGGCTCCTTTTTAGCAACCAACCAGATGACTGATTTAACAAAAATGTTTTAAATGTGTGCACTATATGTATTTATATGTATGTATAAAAATATATAGCTATAGTTAATTGGAGATATATATATATATATATATATATATATATATATATATATATATATATATATATATATATATATATATATATATATATATATATAATTTGCCTGGATAAGATTCTTTCGGGTGACTGTAAGAAAATTCGGTAACGGAAAAAATATTTGCAATGTGAAAAATGATGATCCTTTGCACTAATTTAATATAGCTTTTGCGAACCCTGAAACTATTTAGCGACCACTTTCGACAATGGAAGAAGATTTGCGAATTTTATAGGTTATGCCAGTGCGCAGAAAATGTAATAAAACTTCTTACTGAAAAAGTTGTAAGAAGTATACCTGCAGTATGTATTTGCAGTACACAATAAATGGGCACCATTGGTTCTTAAAACTTAACCAAATAACTGGTTTATTGAGAACAAAGTCCACATAGTTGTATATCAGTATTAAGCAGGAACAAGGAACATTCATGGATAGGCATATACTCACAGCACCAATGTATCCCCACAGGATGAGAGAGAGAGAGAGAACTCAACAGCATGTACTGAGGCATTCTCAGCTTTCAGGTCTTACCCTAAATCAGGGGTCAGCAACCTTTATTATCAAAAGAGCCATTTTGCCCCCTCTTCCACTAAATAAAAATAGTCTGGAGCAACAACATAACACCACTTATAAACTTTTAAAAGTTTTAACCTTTTTTAAATTTTAACCGTTACAAAAACAGAATACAACAAACAGAAGTGCAGTGTGCATGTGTAGGCCTACTTTGAAATAAATGAAACACCGAATAGCCCTATTAAATGCGAGTGTTCTCATCTGTTTAATGTGACTTTTGTTTCTAAAGCTCCATGCTGATCTTCCCTTTCTTGTCTTGAGGGTGTGACCACGGTAAAGATCATGAGGAATCATCTTGCTGCGGCTCAGTCTTGCCTGTAAGTCCTGGGACGTCTATACAGCCCTCGCCCCTGCTGGCGGCTTCCTGAGTGTGTGACCGCGGTAAGCTAACCGCGGTCGCGCACTCAAGAAGCCACCAGCAGGTGTGGGCTGTTTAGACGACATGACAGGCAAAGCCGCCATACTGAGCCACAGCAAGCAGGATGAAGAGCCGCATGAGGCTCCGGAGCCGCGGGTTGCCTACCCCTGCCCTAAATGGAACCCCAAGGGTATCTCTCTCGTCTCTAGCTCTAAACACTTAGGGGCATATTTATTCTGCTTTGTAAAAAAACAGCGGGATAATATACCACACATTGCTACGATTAGCCATGTAAAAACAGTGTAAAAAAATTACATAAAAAACAGAGTAACATTTTTACATGTTTTTTCTTAGATTGACTTCTGCTGAAATCAATGTAAAATAACGGTGGCAAATCTGGCTTTCTAATGGCTTAAAGTTATCTTTTTAATTTGCTATTTATTTTACAAATCCTTGATAAATTCACTATTTATTTTACACAGCCTTTTACACTATTTTTTTCTGTGGATTTTGTTTTAACCAGCATAATAAATATGCCCCTTATTCCATACTGCTGAGTAATAATATATTTAATAATATATTTATAAATAATATACCTGCAATCTAATCCCACTCAAACTCCTTGTTGGAGCATATGCCGCTCCTGGAGTATTAGCAAATTAATAAATGCTCAGTAATAACTTGTGATGAGTAAAAGTGGGGCATTTTGCTTCACCCAAAAATTTTTGGGGAAAAACTGCACAAAAAGGTGGAATTTCACAGAAATGCAGTGCAGTGAAATTACATGGTAGTTACAGCATTTTATTAGACAAGCTCCTTTCCACTGTATGAGAAAAATGGCTCCCATGTTGCCGGCACACCCAGGCTAGATAAATAGACAGGTGGTAGGCTGGGGAGGGCTCCAATCCCATTGGTTGATGCATATTAAAGATGTCTGTTTTTATAGTGCCACATACAGTGGCTCTTTCTTTTCAGCAAAACAGAATCAATGGCGAAAACATTTTCAGTGCTGTGAACCCTGGAATTTCAGTTACAACATTTGCTCACCCCGAATAAAGACTTGGTATTTGAACATCTTAAGTAGAGGTTGAATAAGGACACACATTTGCATTGATCTGGTAATGTATTTGTCACTAAGAGAGGTTTGGTCCATGTTGTGTAAAGTGTTAATGAAGATAGGCTTGCTACTTTGCCAGTAGCAAGAATATACAGCAGCAGCTACAGTCATTTTCTAAGAAGGAGAATACAGAAGCATAATCTAAAATAAGATTATTAAATTAAAGGGATCCTGTCATCAGAAAACATGTTTTTTTCAAAACGCATCAGTTAATAGTGCTACTCCAGCAGAATTCTGCACTGAAATCCATTTCTCAAAAGAGCAAACAGATTTTTTTATATTCAATTTTGAAATCTGACATGGGGCTAGACATTTTGTCATTTTCCCAGCTGCCCCTGGTCACGTGACTTGGAAATATAAATTGAATATAAAAATCTGTTTGCTCTTTTGAGAAATGAATTTCAGTGCAGAATACTGCTGGAGCAGCACTATTAACGGATTCGTTTTGAATTTTTTTTTTCCCATGACAGTATCCCTTTAATGTATAACATGTGCTTTTTTTACCCAGCATGTTTTATGACTGAAGACAAGTAGTGATGACTGTTTTGTCCCATGTAATTGATTTTGTTATTCTGTGTTATATTTTTCAGACATAACTCATCAGTACCAAAAATAAAAAATACCAGCAACTGATGTTTTTTTTTTTTTTGCCAACTTGTTTCCTGATTTCTATCTGTCCATGTTCCTATTTTTACTTGTCAGGAATCTGTTTGTGCAATTGCAAGATTTTTCCCAGATGTTCAGACTGGTATAAGTCATGTAAGTCAATGATATGTTTTATTAATTTCAATCATACCTGTCATTGATTGCGTGCTTCCTTTCTAAGGCATGTGAACTACTCAGTCATTAAACTGTATTTTGAAAGGCAGTTGTTTTCCAGTTTGCTTTTCAATTTATACAATTACAGATCCGAAGTCTATGGGGTATATTTATCAAAGAGTGAAATTAGAGATTGCCACAGTCCGCTAACGTAAAATACCGCCTCTCTCCATTCATTTATATGGGATTTTTAAAAGCGTATTTATCAAAGGATAAAGGGAAGGTTCACCATTTGATAAATACGCCTTTAAAATTCCCATAGAAATGAATGGAGAGAGGTGGCATTTCACGCTAGCGGACTATGGCAATCTAACTCTTTGATAAATATACCCTAAATGTCGCTTGCATAATTTTAAGTTCCAGGTGCATAACCTTACATGTAACAATGCTGAATTTCATATGAGTCACGTGTCATTCAAACATATTACAACGTCTTCAAGTCATCAATGAACAGATTTTAAAAAGTGAGCCTAAAACAAAATCCTGCTGCACCCCATTAAAAACCCTACTCGAAATAGAGAATGTACCAATAATGACCATCCTTTAACATTACCTTTAACTTTAACCAGTTTTCTGTCAATGTACACACAAAGGTTTCCAAGACTTACATACTTTAGTTAAAAAACAGATGTTTATGAGATATTTACTGCAAACTCTTTGTCAAATGAATATTTAAATCATGCTGATTGCTGCCATTTTCAAAAACATAATCTTGAATGTCATCCCTTAACAAGCATTCAATTAACTTGTCCATTACAAATGTCAAACAGGCCCATTTTTAAATAATGGCATTACACTGACTTTCTTCAAATGCAATGGTAACATGACAGATGAAAGGGAGTTGAGAAAATGTGAGAAGGGGTCTGGATAAAACATGAGAAATGAAACTGAGTTGAGAAAATGTGAGAAGTGTGAGAAGTGGCCTGGATAAAACTGAATTAAGCTCTCTAAGTACCAGAGGATGTATTTCATCAGGTCCTAGGGCACTCTTCATATAAGCATTTAAGCACCATATCTTGTGTCAGCCATGGCTAGTTTGAGATGTGCTGTGCCGCTATTGAATGGGTCCTAAAACCATGATTCCTCTACTGTATACGCTAAAGAACAAAATATGTCAGTTTTTAATGGAACAACATTGTTAATCTATATCTAGCATACTTTTGGGATTAATCTGTGTATGTGAAGCAATCAGTGCCTCGTTTTCTATTGTGGCCTTATCAATTTCTGTTTTATAACAATTGCAGTATGTATATGTACTAAAAGAATTGTATCATCATATTTGTAATTTTTTAATGCTTCCCTCTTCATTGTTCATTCCTCTTAATTTCCTTACATTTAAATTAAGCCACTGAGGATAGTCCTTAATGCATTTTCTTTCTTAAGGGCACAAATTGCAAACAGTTATTATTTAATGGCATTTATTGATAACAATTATGTTTTTACTAAACTGCCCAAAATCCTCTGGATTCCCCACTTTGTTATTAACTCTAAAATAATACATTTTTGAACAAGTAGATTCCATGCAAGGTGTACGTAACTTCTAAATACCTTTGTTGTCTGGTCAAATTTTTGGCTACACAGTAACACTTTATTCTCATTGCTCTTGTGTTGTCTAACATACTAAAAAATGTACTGTTGGGTCCATGCTGCAGTAATAGATCCATACACCAATAGGGAATAGGTAAACAAAGGCTGCTGCAACTGTATTGTGAGTGGCCTCATTCTTTATTGTTATGCACTTAGAGTACATTTCTGTTCACTCGTAACGGCAGTCTCCATTCACAGCAAGCTTCTGTTATTTAGGGTAGTATTGAAACCCGATAATGTGCACACAAGAAAGGGGAGCATAAGTCTGTTACTAGGAAGGGGATTAGGGGACTCCTGTGCACAGAAGTAAGTATGAAGGGAAAGTGTACCTTTCATGATTACTTTTTGAAATAATTTAAAATTGCTAATAATCAGGCATATAAATGTCTTCCATTTCCTGTGTATCAGTCATCAGGTCATCAAATTTCGGTTACAAAGAACAATTTGTTCTTTGCAGATACCTTGCTATACTAGGTAGCAGGTTTTTTTCCATGTATTCAACCATAATGGAAGCAACAAACAAAAAACGAATGACTTTCTCCAGACTCACCCAATCTGATATTGTCTTCAGGTGCACCCCTCTATGAGAAAAAAAACTGTGATAGGAGGACTGGTGTTAGAACTATATTGCTTTAACTCTGATTATAGTGTTAATATTTCAGTGAACCTAATGTCCTTTGGAAATGTTGTACAGGTTTCTTTTAGTAGTTAAATCTGGAGTAATCCGTACGAGTTGACAAAGGAAATGTAGGTAGTTTTAAAAAGAAAAGGGCTTTATGCATATAGATCTAAAAACTGTTGTGCTGCAACTCACATCTCTGTCTTGATTTTACCTCTGTCAAAGTATGAAACATTTAATGCAGCAAGCTTTGCAGTCAAAACCAATTACTTCAGCTCACTAGCAGTGACCCATTATAACCCCAGAGAAGGTGGGAAATTAGAAAAAATGGCATGTGAAGTTTTCTTATGAGAGGAATTAATGAATCAGCATACTGTTAATTGACTGAATAAAACTGGAAGAGACTATTAATCTTAATGACAAAATGCCTTACATGCATTGGCTTTCAATGATATTCTGCTATTCAGCTATAAAACAGCTGTCTTGGCATCTTCAATTATGAGGTGAATTTATTTTGGGGCATTTATGCAAGCTGCCTTTAGCTTTGCTCAATCCTTTACCTCTTATTGGAGTAAGTAGCAGAAGTAGCATACTGAGTGAGAAGACGTGGCTACAGGTCTATCTATCTATCTATCATCTATCTATCTATCTATCTATCTATCTATCTATCTATCTATCTATCTATCTATCTATCTATCTATCTATCTATTGTCTTGAATGTATCAGTACCAGTTATCACATCTTGATAACAAGAGATTTTGATGCTTCTTTTAAATTTACAAAGTAAAATGAACAAAAGTAAAACAAAAAATATAGAAAAGGGACACACAAAGGAATAATCATGCGTGTTCGCCGTCATTTAAACCTGATCACTTGCATCACAACAGTATGTCTGGCTTAACGTTTGAGAAGTTTAAGAGGCAAATTACCAAACGTAGCTGAAATTATTCTCGTTGCTATAACAACAACAACACGTTTGTTCTATCACGATGGCCTGGATTATATCAATTTGGAACGATGAACACATAATTTTAGAAAAAGACATTCAGTGATAGAAGTACAAAATGTATTCATTTTCATTTAATTCTTTCAAAGGAGCGCATGCAAAAGTGATCAAAATATTAAGGCCTAGCCATTTACTAAGACAGACTTTTCATCACTGTAATTTTACTCTGTAGCAGAATGTATTTTGTGAAATGCAGTACATTAAAGACATTGGAAACTTGAAGTGCCAGGTACAAAAGAAACAATGTTTTAACTATTGTCACAACGATTGGTTGATTATGTAATGTTCCAATATTGTGTATTTACTTCTGTATAATCTGAATTGGAGAGAGTTGAGGCCCTAGCCAAAACTGATATAACATAGTTTCATAGGAACCTAATTTATTTTTAAATAAGGAAAATTATTTATTAAAATAACTAATTCCTGATTCCAACATTCCACAATTCCAAGTGAACCCTTAAGAGTGAGCCCTAAAATATCTTTTGGCAAAAGAAGCCCCACAAAGATTATTTTAGACTTCACTGTCAATCAAAAATCAGACTCCCAAATGAAAAGAGAGATGCTGAAAGAGGGAGAGTGAATATTATTTTAGTAAAATGAAGCATATTGAAAATGTTAATTGTTGCAGTAGTTCCCCTTTAATATCTGGCAAATAAAAATTGAGCCACTTAACTTTGAATGACTTTGTATACTATGTATGTACGTACCTGTATAATGTTATTTGTCTCCTGATGTAAATGGAATTCACAAAAGAAAATTATATAGTGAATAAAGTACCCCCGCTTGTAAAATATAAGGATATTATAAGTCACTGAGGACTTCTAATATCCTTATATTTTACAACTGGGGTACTTTATTTATTATAATACACAAATTTCAGTGAGTCATGTGACAGAAATGACATCAGAACTCACCGTTTATAACTGATGACATCAGAACTCACAGTTTATAAGGAAATCATTTACATTATTAAATAGACACCTTGGATTTTAAATGTAGGAACTGAAGCGATGAAATCTATGAAGCATCTCCTATCTCACAACTCACAATGCATTTTCAATACAGATGTTTAAAAACCAACATTTCTGACATTCATATTGATTTATTGTGATTGAAATTGCTCTGCTTGCTATCTGCACGGAAATCTAAATTTCAGAATTGTCTTTAATTTGTCTTCTTATCAGGTCTCCAAGAACCTCTTCCTGAACCATACATGTACTACTTATTAAATGTGAAACCATTCCACACAGTCTGAGCATATAACAGTATTATAATAACACAGTAGCAGTCACACCTGACATAACACATCTACGTTCTAAATCCAATTAGCAGGAGATGATGTGCAGATAATGTGAAATTACAATCTGGGTTAGCAGAAAGCTACCTTCTTTCATTCAGGTATTTGCAATTGCTTCCAAATGTAAAGCTTTGAACTGTACAAAAGTCACAGCAGATCTGCGCTGTAGCCAATATTTATTTGATGAAAAGGCAGACAAATCACGTCTAGATTGTATACTGCATATTAATCATGAGTATGGCACTTCTTATGTATAGTAAATGAATGATTTATCGAAAAAAGGTGTAGCAAGGAATGATGAATAAAGATAATGGTGCTATGACAGCATGCACAGGTCCTACTCCCAGGATGTTATAAGGATATGTATTTGAATTAAATGATGTGTTTTACAGCCTATGCAATGCCTTGTATACAAATGCACATACTATGCAATCATATAACCTCAATTAAATAGAAATGTATCCTCTACAACTTCCCTGATGCAAAGGATATTTCATACTAGTAACTGCCAGTTCCTGCATACTAGTAACTGCCAGTTCCCCTGACCTTCCATCTCAGTCTTTAAGATGGGAATGGTATTCATTGGATTCCCAGATGTACTTTCAACAAAGTGGCTATTTTAATGTATATATATAAAATCTCTCAATTCTATGCATGGAATCATGGATGGATATCTATGGATGAGTTGCTAAGGACCCTTTACCACATCACTTGTGGGGGAAATGTTTAATATATCTAAGAGCCAAAAATTATTACTAACCGTTATCATTGCCCAACTGGAGACACAGACCATTTGTAGTCCAGGTGTGGGGACATATCATAACATTAGCCTCATCTAGGAGCCCTAATTTCCTCTTTGCCATTGTGGAAGCTCATTTCCACTCCAAATACTGTATTGAAATGAACACCCAGTGGTCAGTGTATTTTTTCTTTACAGCAAATTCATCACAGAAAACAAATGGAAGGAAGGGTGGTTTGACAAAGACTAATATCCCTGCAATAGACATTTCAGTGCTGATTTGGTGTGCACAGTGTACCATTTATTTCAATGTAAAAGAGATGCCTTTCTAAAGGGAAATTATTCCAATGTTTTTTACTTGATTTTCAGTAGCATAGACAATCGTAATTTTTGCATTCATAATAAATGTAGTAGAGATGTAATTTCCTATTGTCTAGATGCATATTACATAGTAACAAAGGTTAAGGTGTCCCCTTCTATGCAGCACTATTTATTCAAATAGTCTACAATTAATTCCTTACAAAAGTATATACATATATATTTTATATATTTAGGGGCAGATTTATCAAGGGTTGAATTTCGAAGTGAAAAAAACTTGAAATTCGACCATCGAATAGGGTAGTCCGACGTTCGAAGTTGAAAGATTTTTAAGATCGTACGTTCGTACTTCGATCGTACAATTTTACAAAAAAATCCTTCGACTTCTCAAAACTTAGCCAAATACTGGCTATAGGTTCTAGGAGGTCCCCATAGGCTAACATAGCAATTCGGCAGGTTTAAAGAGACAGTACTTCGATTTTCTAATGGTCGAATTTGTGAATTATTTTCAATTCGAGTTGAAGTCGAATTTGGCCTATTCGATGGTCGAAGTACCCAAAAATTACTTCGAAATTCAACGTTTTTTAATTGGGAAAATTCACTTCTAACCTTAGTAAATGGGCCCCTTAATATTGGCATGACCTTGGCATGACAAAATAAATTTTTCTTTTTGTAACAAACTCCATTCCAGGTTAATAGTTTATATTTTGTTCACTCCGCAAACAAGTACTAAGGGGCCCATTTACTAAGGGTCGAAGTGAGTATTTGGCTATGTTCTGAGAAGTTGAAGGATTTATTTGTATGATCGTACGATTGAATCGTACGATCGAAATACGATAGTACGATTCGAAGTACGATCGTACGATCTTAAAAATCCTTCGACTTCGAATGTGGGACTACCCTATTCGATGATTGAATTTCAAAGTTTTTTTCACTTCGAAATTCGACCCTTGATGAATCTGCCTAAATGTTGACTGTTCATTCCCAGAATTTGTTGTATGCTGTCATCATAACTAGGGCGTGCATGACCTGTAGGACTTTTCTCACTGTCACATTTCCAGTAAGTCAGTTGATTTTTATAAATAGGGTTGTAATCACTGGAAATGTGTCACATGTTTTAAAGCTTCAAATGTTCCTTACATCCACAGTAGTCAACAGCAATGAAGCAGTTCATAATATGGTGAAAGAACACATAGTATAAATTATCTGCACTGTAAGGAGTGGTGGTTGACTGTAATGAAAAATCTCTTTTAAGTTATAGAGAACTGTCATGGCATCATTCACAATGTGACAGTATGCAGTTTGTAGATATATGTATGTTTTAAGTGGCATTCAAGGGATAATGTTGTCATGGGAAAAGCATATGAGTTGGAACCTAAATGAATGGATCTACAATAAATGCATTAAGCCTACTGAAGAGCAGTGACACAGCTTAGGAAAGAATTGGCTGATACCAGTGAAGTTAGAATTATATAGTATATACAGGGGTGTAACTACAGAGGAAGCAGACCCTGTGGCTGCAGGGGGGCCCAGGAAGTAATGAGCAATTTCAACATATATTGGTAAAAAAGGACAACTTCTAGTTATGTTGGGGGTCCTAAAATGAATTAGCTGTAGGGGCCAGTAAAATCTAGTTACACCACTGATTATATACAGTAGTAGAGAACAAATAAGTATATAGATACTGTATGTGATTTATACTGAGAAGCAGCAGGTTGTAGAGGGGTGCCTACTTGTGAACGGCGCAAAGATAGAGTATTGTGGAAAGACACTGGAGGATACAGCCAAGAACTGCTCTGTAGCCCCATAGAAACAAATTGTATTATTAGAAAACACATATAGGCTGTGGTGTTAGCAGGGTAGATAGGACAATCAGTAGTACAGAATGAAAGATGTGAGCAGAAAATTAAAAGTGGATGATCAATTTCCAGCAATGTATGTGCACTAAAATAGTTTGGGGGTACTGTATCTGTGAATATATACGTTTAAATTCCCACGGTGGACTTCCTCAAATTACACATAATAGAAGGCAAAGCTGAAATATGCATCTTCTGGATAGCGCAGTGTGTCCAGCTTTCTGTAGGGCTGAGAGGCTTATGTGTTGCCTTGCAAATCCTTTCAGACTACAGGCACTAAAAAAAATGTCTACTTCGTATGAAATATTTCCTACGTGTGTTAATAATGTCCTCAACTTAAACACCAGGTACATTTGTACACGTTTGCAACTTTTGCTGTTAAAAACAGCTAAGCTAGTTCTATTAAAATCATACTGCTGAGTTGTAAGTCATCTGAAACTGGTTGGGACCATCCATTCACAATGTAGCACAGTATTTCCAATGCCATCTTGATATATGGTTGATGTACACCATCATAAAAATAAATTAAACCTATTGCTTTCATTGTATTACAGTTCTAAATTTATACTTAGACAGGTAGGCTTTTACAATCTGTTTAAACAAGCACATCAATTTATCAAGCGGGAAAGACCAATTACTCAGCAAACATACAAAACATAATCTGTCATAACTAAAGAACCCAACCGTTTGTCACAGCAGCATTAAATTGTAATGCATAAATTGCTGTTGAATTAGTTTTGGGAATTAAAAGAAGGAATAAAGAGCTGCATATATTTTAGATTGGATTATAAAGGTCAAATCTGCTTGAAGGGATTCCTAAAATCCAATTTCACTAATGAAAAAGGAAAAGAAAAACATTGAATTTAAACAAATTTCAGCACAGTTTGATTGACCTTAGTGTTCAGCAGTGGACTGCCATTGCATTAATAGTAAGAGCCTGAAGCATTGTTGTTGTTGATAATGATTTAATGAATGAAACTTTATGGGCATGCCATGTATAATATGTGGGTAACAGATTTGTTTACTATGAAATGAAGAAAGAAAACTGGGAATTCTGATAAAGCTAACTATAAGTTTATTTATCTTTAACTCTTTTACCAAAATATACATGTATGGCTTTCCCTGTTAGGTAGATAATGGAGCATTGACAACCACACAGTTTTCTGTCAGTTTTTTATCCATGTACAAATCTCTTTACCAACGGACCTTATGTTACAAAACAAATGCTTATGTGGAACTATATAAACTCTTTGCCAAAATCTATGTAGTCACTACTATATATTTCACTCCCTTCTGCTGCTTTTTTAGTCAGTATTGTCCCCTTTTTTGCTTTCCCTCTCTATTTTACTTATTTTGCTACCCTTTTAATCACTCCATATATTTCTTTCTCTTTCTCGATTTCAAATAAATACTTTTCTACCATTTAACACCCTCAATTATACAGTATTTTTTTTCAATTCCCTTTCACATATTGTTCTCCTTTATTATCTTTCTTGTTTTCGCACCATCTGTTTTTTCCTTCTTCTCTTCTTTTATATTTTAGCCCCATTTCCATTCCTTTTCATTTTATTTTACACACTACACACTCTTCTCTTTTCTCAATACCACATTTATTCTCCAATTTTTAGTTTACCTTTCCTATTCTTTTCTTCTCTTCTACATCACCCCACTTGTTTATTTACTGTACCAACCACTAAATTACCTTTTTCCTTTGTGCATTCCCTTGCCTGCAGGTGGTACAATGATCGGTTGCTTATGCAGAATCACCCTTAAAGCTGTTATATGACTGCAAGCAAGGGAGTTGTACTGCAATTGGTTAACCTTGACCGGTGTTTTCATTTCCAATATCCTTTACTATATACATCCCCTTGCTTTCTGTTGGGGTTAGACTTAAGGATGATGCTACTACTTCAACATCCCTGGACTGAGGATGGAGATATTACTGGGACTGGGACTCACTGTGATAACTTCCAGTAACACAACCGGACACTTTCCTGTACAAAACCATCCCAATCTCAGCCCACCCCCATCCCATCTTTAATTTCTAATACTATAGAAATCTACTTCTTCCTCTGACATGTGACTGCACTCATGATTGCAGGCAATTGTCATTCAAATAAATGGAGATTAATTACAAATGTTTGTCACTCACTCACAAAACTATGAATCACCTTGGTAATAAAGTATCAGAAACTATTATACAGTTTAGAAGAAAGAGGTTAGAAGAAAAGAGGTTCCGCCTCCGGTTGAACTTGATGGATGTTTGTCTTTTTTCAACCTAAGTTACTATGTTACTATATTTGTTTCAGTTTTCTCTTCCACGGTTTGCTATGCAGGCAGAGAAAAGCCAATGCGCTCCCATCCGCTTTTCCTTAGAAGTATACAAACAGGCACGTTGTCAGTCTGTGTGCAGAAACAAAGAGTGAATTTTAGCATGAAAATGCAGACTTTCATGGTTTTGCACCAAAATCAGTGCACACTGTCAGTGCACTTGTAAGAAGGAGTGAATGGGAGCAAATTATAGTCTATATAGTCTATATAACATATTACTCCTCTTATGTTTTGGCATTGCGTCTTTCGGATGAATTGGTTGTTGCCTCAGTGTGTTGCTGGGTTTAAAGTAGACTGGGATGCAGTGTTTATTAAAGATCCTTTTATTAAAGTTTTTCCGACACCCCAGAAATATATGGGAGGACCAAATTCTTTTGTCTGACTTCTTTCTACCTTCACTGGTAGTTTTGGTGTTGTTCTTTCTCCTTCTCCTGGTGTTAACCCAGTCTGGATACCTACACATTTTAAGGGCCCCTGTGAGGTGTTTCAACTCTTTTGCCTGAGCATATGTGCTGGTGGGAATCATATCTGCTCGGTGTTGAATTATACTGATAACCCCCAATTTGATCTAGTGGATGGGGGGATTCAAATAGCAGGTACTGGTCCGTGTGGGTTTGTTTCCTGTTGACGACTTTTTCCAGCTTTCCATCCTCTCTGACTCTTATCAAGCAGTCCAAATAAGCCAGTGCATTGTCTTGCACATCTTCACTTGTAAGCTTGATGTTGTGGTCCACTGTGTTGATGTGTTCAGTGATAGTCTGTAACTCTTGTGTGTGTATTTTACTCACAATGTGTTTGCACTTAATAAGCAGCTTTTCTCCAAGATTCTGTATGGAGTCCAATAAGCCAATGTTATCTGGTAAGGTGCATGTGTTTCTCTGGTTTGTGGGCCTGAGTCCTCTGTGCAGACACAGCTGGTAAGTGGGCTCTTATTACACCATGTGCTTCCAGAACTGGAAGGAAGTTTTGCACTGCTGTAGTAGGGTGGTAGCTCCTTCCTTTTTTCACAACACATTTGCACTTAATAGCAGCTTTTCTCCAGGAGTCTGAATGGAGCCTTTATTCTGCCAAGTTAATGCTATCCGCTACAGTGCATGTGTACTTCTGATTTTGCGGTTTTGATATCTAAAGTTTTGGGAGCCTGAGTGCTCTCATTACACAAGGTGCTTCCAGAACTGGTTGGGGGTTTGCTCTGCTTTAGCGGTATGATATCTACTTCCTTTCTCATAATGAGTCTGCACTTATTAAGCAGCCTTTTTCCAGGGTTCTGAATGGAGTTTTTATTTTGACAAGCTAATGCTATCTGTTATGGTGCATGTGTTCCTTTGGGGTACTTTGCCATTGCAATTGTGATAACTTACATTTTTGTTGTCTTCTATGTTGACACAGCTGGTTTGTGTGCTTATTATTACACATGTGCTTCCAGGACAGGCTTGGGGGTTGCACTGCCTATCTCCTTCTTTCATATTGGGATTCTGCATGTGCTCAGGCAGTTTTTCTTTTTGCGCATGTCTATGGTATATATGTTTCTCTTTAATGATTTCATTCCTATCTGGTGAGCTTTGGTGCTACAGCATTTTGTTGGCTGCCTGGTTCACATTCTCTTAATGGTTGCTGGCCTTGCTGTATCCTTGGCAGGCATGATCTTACTATGACCAATGGCAAGCATGGCTCTTCCTTGGGGGCAGTTTGTGGGGCTTTTGCTTTCAATATCTGTCATTGCATGTAGGGTTGCTTCCTTGCAGCAGCATTTGGCATGCTTTGCAGCTGGGTTTACTGGTAGTCACCTTTGGTAGCCTCTTGAAGTCAGTAGTTCTAGTGTGTGGTAGCAGGTTGGTTTCCAGCTTTGCATGCACTGTACCAAGCTAGGGTTCCCAAGTGACTTGTACTGTAGTGAGTGTGTTTGCACTGTAGGGCAGCTTTGTATGGGTGTGGCAACAGCTCTGTTTTTTTTTTTATATAATTCTGTATTTATTAATTTTTCAAGCAGAGGAAAACAGGTACACATCAGCACATTCCATACAGGTGTAAAGCATCAGGAACAATAACATATCATAGACAGAGGATAGCATTTACTATTCATATATGTGCACCGTTAGCAACAGCTCTGTTTTGAATGCTCTTCTGGTTAGGTTGACTGTTGTCTACACTACTGTGAGCTGCTGCCAGTGAACTGTAGGGGCTAGATGCCAAAGGCCATAAGTTAATGCTGAGGGTTGGGTATGTAGCCCGAGCACTAGTAGAAGATGTATCTAATAGGATAATCTGGTCTGCTGGTGGTTGTAACTTTAGTTAGCTGGCTTGTGCCAGGGTTATGGTTGTGGCTGCTACTGGGTCATGTTAGTTTCCTTCCTGATGTTGTGGAAGTCCCTCTAATCTGTAAGGGAACACAGGATAGATTTATTTTGCTCTCATCTTATGCTATATTTGGTAGATTGCATTTTTGTAATTTTTGTGGTCAGTCGCTTATCAAGCCCTTGGGCATTCTTCTGTTTATGGCTTGTAAAGCGTTTTATAGCTCTCATTTTCAGAGGCTATATGTCTGATCAGCTTCCCTGTTTCATTGATGTTATGTTGTCCTGATTGTTTCGCTTTTAGCATCTGTTGCTTTTTGTGTGCTATATGTTTTTACATTCCCACCCTTATTGTTTTGGGGCATGTCTTGGTAGATCCCATGTGTGCTGACAGAGAGGAACGCAGAAAAAAAAAAAGAGAATTTCACTTACCGTAAATTCCTTTTTTCTAGTCCTCACATATCAGTGCAGAGTTTCCAATCTGAATTTATTTGGTTCCTGTACTGCTATAGCAAATGTATAACACTGGTGAGGTGGAAGTCATATATATAGCTCATCATTAATTTAGATTGGTATATAGGTCCTACCTCCTTGTCTGGGCGGGGCAATACAACCCATGTGTACTGATATTTCGGGACTAGAAGAAAAGTAATTTATGATAAGTAGGTACGTGAAAATTTTTGTAGTTTGATGGAAATATTTATATTTCAGATAAAGCATTCAGTGTAGAGCAATACTTATAACAAATATACTATCATAAGGCTTAATTATGTAGCTTAACAGTTAGTGGGACGTTTGATAGCTCAGATCTTAAGAAACATTGCTTTTATTTACCGGCATTAATAATTCTGGAATCATTTTGTTCCATTAAATTAGCATAATTGAATAATTGCTTGATTATAGTACCACTATTTATATTAAGTGCCATAAAACAAAGAAATGCTTTGCAAGCCCCAAAACAGCTCATCATCAATATTCTATGTTTGAAGTTATGATGACATTTTTACCACAAAAAAATCTGTTGTAATGTATTGTGATAACAGTTTGTAACTATGCAATCCTAGATCTTCTCTGATACTGCAATGATAAAAATCTATGTATACATCACAAACATTGTACAATAAAAGGATCACTCTGTGTTTTACACGCAAAAGCGACACTTCTAAAATTACTTTTCAGGAAGACATATCTGCAGTGACATGCATCCATAAACAAGAGAATTCCATAGCAGATAATAAATAAGATCAATCCAAGGTGGTACATATATTAAAAGACCTGTTGTGTACAGGGTTTTCTATGGGCAAAATAAAAATTCGTTCTCATAAATAAGAACAAAAATCTGCATTTTGCAATATAATATTTTTCATCAGACAGTTATAACATTGTGAAGTTCATTTGTACATAGAGCATTTATAAGGTCTGCTTTTAAAGGTAGTTTTTTATGCTAAACTGCCAGTTTTAGTACAAACACTGCTCACTGGTGCAAACGCTAAAAATCTGAATTTTGAATCTATTTTCCAGAAGGGGGTCACTTAAATGAAGCTACATTATATTTGAGCAAAGGAATAAAGTGTTCACACAAAGGAATGATTTTTCAAATCATGTATATTTTTTTCATCAATAACTTTTATTACATTCCCCCATGTGTATTATAATATATTTCCAGCAATATATGTATACATGTATGGAATCTATTATTTGAAAACCCATTATGCTCTGTCATTCCTCACAGTGGATCATTCTTCACTCTTGCCTGATTTCGGTGATTTATGTATAATGTATTTATTTTAAAGGGGTGGTTCACCTTTAAGTTAACTTTTAGTATGTTATCTAATGACTAATTCTAGGCAACTTTTGATTTGGCCTTAATCTTTTCTTTTTTATCGTTTTGGAACGATAAGCGTTTTTTTATTTGCTTTTTTCTGATTCTCTTCAGCTTTCATATGGAGGTCACGGACTCCATCTACAAACAAATGTAAAGGTAAAGGTAAAGCTACACATTTACTATTCAGGCCTCTCATATTCATATTCCAGACTCTGATTCAAATCAATGCATGGTTGCTAAGGTAATTTGGGCCCTAGCAACTAGATAATAAATGAAAAATTACAAGCTAAAGAGCTAATAACAAATGAAAATCATTTGCAAGTTGTCTTAGAATACAGTGTTGGACTGGCCCACAGGGATACCAGGAAAACTCCCGGTGGGCCCAGGTGGCAGTGGGCCTCTTGTTTCTAAACATTTGGTCTATTTCATGGTCATTCCCTATTTCTTTATGGGGAAAAAGGCTTAACAATGGGAGAAAATAGTAAGTATATATATAAAAGACTAGGAGAGTAAAGAGGTTGAGTTAGTAGAGGAGGAGTAATAGTTTGGAAAGGCCCACTGTCTAAGGTTTTCTGGTGGGCTCACGGTCTTAGGTTTTCTGGTGGGCCCAAGGTCTAAGACTTCCTGGTGGGCCCCTGGCATCCCTGCCCGACTCTGTTAGAATATCACTCGCTATATCATACTAAAAGTTAACTCAAACATGAACAAGCCCTCTAAGACTTACCCTAGCTAATGTCTTCTCAGATCCCTGTCCTACTTTTTATGTTTATACCCATTATAAGTGAAGACAAAGAAGCTCAACTAGTTTTACAAATGTAAGAGGCTTTAGAATTAGGTGAAGTTGTTAGTATGGGTGACTTCAGTTATCCAGACTTTGGGGTATATTTATCAAAGAGTGAAGTTAGAGATCACCACAGTCCGCTAGAGTGAAATACTGCCTCTCGCGACTCATTTCTATGGGATTTTTAAAGGCGTATTTATCAAAGGGTGAAAGCGAATTTTATGGATCCTATACCTGTATATTCCATTTGCAATGAAAGAAAACATAGCAAATATGCAGTGTGGTTTGATTTAAAGGTTAGTATTGAGGTTGGTAAGAAAAAAACTTGCATTGAAGGCATTCAAGCTATCACACAAGCTAAAATAGACATTGGGAGGCCCATTTTAAAAAGGTTGAATTTCAAATTTATGTGAATTTTTTTAAAATTGAATATACTCACAATTCAACTGGGAGGTTATTTAAGAAAGAATTTGAATGGCTGATATTAAATCGAATGGGTCCAATTCGAAAATTCAAATCATATTCAATTCGTACTAACGTAGCTTTTCTCCGAAAAAAACCCCTTAAATGCCAGGAAGGCTATTAAATGGCTCAACTGACATCTGCCATTGACTTGTACATGAACTCGGGAGGTTTTAGGACTGTTTTCTTGGTCAAGGCGTGATAAATCTCACATTCACATTTACATTTGAACAGGGGAATTAAAATTCAAATGTGTGAATTTTGACACAAAAAAAAAATCCTTAATAAATCTGCCCCTTAAATGTGCACTGCAGTAAAGTATAAAGGAAATCTCAAATTATTTTTTAAATATATAAATAGTAGTGATAAGCAAAACTTGCCCTAAAAAGGTTGCTTATCTCTAAACTGCAAAAATTGAACTATCACTTAAAACATAAAATATTTAGTTCAGGAATCCAAATGCAAGCTGTATTTGCAGACCGTATTTTCTCCTATGAAAATATTTTTTAACGGATTACACTTTTGTGATACTAGATATAAAAAGCAGAGCATAAATCCAATTGGGAAATGTTAATTGACATGCTTTTTTTACCATTGCATCAAATCCCTGAAGCTTAAACTTTGTTTGACCTTAACTGTCATATGCCATGGTAGAAAAATGAGAATAATAAATGGCATGCATGTAAGATGACAATTATTACTTTTATAATACAATTTCTTGTAATATCTTTTCTAGACTAAGTCGCATTTCATTGGCAAGACTACAATATAATCACATCTGACACTGCATAAAGTTAAGGTCAGTCTTTTAAGCGTATTAAAATGACAATTTGATTATGGGCACACCCCTTTGAGCAAAGGGACATGCATATTTAAAATAGATTTCATGGATGACTAGGATTTGCCAGACTTTTAGCTCAATGACAAAAGAAATTAGCCCTTATTTATCAATGGTATTAGGATCACAAAGGATTGTAAAATGTATCCCTTAAGGCCCATACAGGTAGTAATTTGGCTCATATTATAGATCCAGTTTGGGATGCAGAGTACAACTTACATGGGGTAAAGCCTGTCAGGGAGCCGGGAGCTCCCTCCAGGGAGATAGTCTGGATCAAGGAGGAAGCCTTCTTGAGGGATCAAGGTCGCGGTATCCAAAGGGTTAGGCAAGAGAATAATCAGAGTTCAGGCTAGAGTTCAAGGGCAGGCAGATCAGGATCGGTAACCAGGTGTCCAGGCAAAGGGTCACAACCAAGGCAGGTGCAGGAATCAGGGTACAGGATACAGGTTGATAAAGAGCCAGAGATGGCTTGAAACGTTGCTATTGTTGGTCTGTGCCATGATTAAATAAAGGCCTTTTATCTTATCAAGAAGGTGCTGTTCTCATCTATATTGTACAGGATACAGGAATCAAGGCTTGGAACAGAAACCCAGGCCTTTTTATATTCAAATTTGGCACCAAAGTGACGTCATTGACGTCCTTACGCCGGCGTGCTTGCGCCGGCGTGTTTGTGCATGCGTCGGCATTGCGGCGCTGGCGTCCCAGCGCCCACGTGGGCCGACTGGGCGCCGCCATCTTGGATTATTCGCCACCGGGAGCAGACGCGTCTCTTCGCGCTCCCAGTGGCCTTGACAAAGCCAAGCCGTAAATATTAGGCTTCCTAACACCTTGCATCATCTAGAGCTGTCTAGTTTGCATGTTCTGAATGACATGCAACCTAAGGGCATTCCATGTGCCACTATTCTCTTTAGAAAAAAAAATTGCACAGCAATAAGTACTCCTGATATCTACCTGTCGGTGGTATTTTTATAACCATGTACAGTTAGCAAACACAGTGCCCTGTATGCACTTTGGTGAAAACTTGTGATGAGTGAATTTTCACACAGTCGACAAAAATGTTGCTCATTATATTATCTTCCCCTCTCCTTCCTCATTAAGCAATGGAAATTGAGAAATTGGGATTGAACACCAGATATTATCTGATGGTAGTTGGATTTATTATTTGTGGCTGTGTTTTTGTAAGATAGTAATATATTTAACTAGGTGGTACTTTTTGCTTAAACAGCAACATAGTGTAGTAGTAAATACCATTACCTGTCAACCAGGGTTAATGTCAAAAATCACAGACATGTTTTTAAATTGGCAACATGGGAGCTTTTTTTCTATTTAAAAAGCAGTTGTAGCAAAGTGGATGGGAGGTCCTTTAACAATGTAGGGCACATGTGTAACAGTATTCGGAGCAAATATGCATGTGATTTGGCCTTCCCATTGGCTCCAATGCAATTTGGCAAATTTTGACACAAAACTAAATGTGGAAGGTTTGCTCAACACAGTCAACAAAAAATGTTTTATTAAGGTGGCCATACACGGGCCGATAAAAGCTGCCGACAGACCATGTCGGCAGCTTATTGGCCCGTGTATGGGGGCCCCCGACGGGCTTCCCCGATCGAGATCTGGCCGAAAGTCGGCCAGATCTCGATCGGATGGGATTAAAAATCCCGTCGGATCGCGGCCGCATCTGTTCGTTGATGCGGTCCCGCGATCCGACCGCCCGTTTGGTGAACACTAGGATCCGATCGTTGGGCCCTAGGGCCCACGATCGGATCAGCCCGATATTGCCCACCTCAAGGTGGGCATATCGGAGGGAGATCCGCTCGTTTGGCGACATCGCCAAACGAGCGGATCTATCCGTGTATGGCCACCTTTAGTAACCACAAAGTAGAAAAACAGGTGCCACAAAAAAACACCCATAGAAAATTTTCAGCAGGGTGAAACAGGACAGAATCACTCATCAGTATTTAAAACATTTATTGATACACTGTAAATTCAGCTATTTCTCCGAATGCAAGAATCAGCAGAAGGCAAGGAATGGATTAATGATGGCTGTTGGGAACATTTTTTGTCCAACAAAACATCAAACTTCTAGCATGGATTTCAAAAAAATTATCATTGACAAAACTGGCAATTTTGCAGTGACATTGTGAAAAAAGTTTGCTCAAGAGTAGCCAACTGTCCTTAAATAAATAGGCTCCCAGGTTCCATGCCTGTACAGATATGTATATATATTCCGAAATGTCCTATCATATACACTCTACCTAAAGTGCATAAAAACCTCACTGCTCCATCCAGCCGCCTGATATTATCCGCACGAGGATCATTGTTTTCAATGCAGTGATTTTCTTAGTTTCTTTCGTTTTTTACAACCCCTATATGTGCACGCATGTCGTCTTATATTGCAGATACTCCATTGCTACTTGAGATTTTGAGACAACTTGGTCCTTTACATGATAATATTTTACTGTTTTTGCTACACTATGTATTTATGAATGTTATTTGTATACAGTAATTCCTTTGGATGATGGGTGTGTTGGCTTGTAGGAAGGCATTAATAGAATGAAACAGTGGGAATCCTGGGAAACCCAGAACAAAACTCGGGTCCCAGAGGAGCCCTTCACTACTCGGATGCCACCAGGTCTTATAGTGAAAGGACCAAAGAGAGTTCTGGGCAGACAAGGGAACCAAACTTTTGCAGGAAGGACGGGCAACAAGGAACGTGGTCAAGAGATAGGCAGAATTAAATCAGGAGTCAGTGACATAGTAGGGGTTACAGGCCGGGGTCAAAACCAACAATAGCGCAGTACAGATACAGGATCTGAAAGAATAGTCGATAAACAGGCAGAGGTTTGTACAGGTAGCAAAACAGGAATGGCCAGAAGACAGGCAAGGGTCAGGAACACAAGATCAGACACAGAGCACACCCAAGAACTATTAAACACACACCCCCATTGGGCAATGTGAATACGAATTTGGTATCTTTAAATATTTGGGCTTCCCCAACTTACCACAAGACCACCAGGTACTCTCACAGAATTTTTTGTGCTCTTTACTTGAGTTAGTGTTGAATTGTAATTATTTTCATTTGAACAATCTTCGTATTTACAGAAAACTGACACAGAAATGGGTTCCAACATGGCCCCTCTTATGGATCCTTTTGAAAGTGTCTATACTTATCCAGGGTACAAGGAGCATTAGCTATTGTACTATAGGTATATCAATGATATTTTCATTATTTGGGTACCATGTTGGAATTCAGTCGTTCGTAGTCTTATTGCTTTGTCCACTGCAGTTAAGGTAACTTTGATCTACCATAAAGATATGGTGGATTTTCTAAATGTGAGAATTTTTTGTTCAGAGGAGGGGTTAGGTACTACTTTGTACTGACTGGAGCAAGGTATTACACGTTCATAGTTTCCACCCTCCCTCTATTTTGAGATCTATACCATATACGCAATTTCTGAGAGTGTTCAGGATTAATACTGATTTGGTAACAGCAAAGCAGCAGGCCTTGGAAATGCTGGATCATTTTCTGGAAAGAGGCTATATGCTTAATTTCTTGAATGATGAGCTGGAGAAAGCATTCAGGACATTGATAGTGAAGTCAACTCCTAAAGTAGGAGGATGTGACATAGCTGAGAGTATGGTGTTTGTATCGGATTTTACACCGTTTTTTTTACCATTCACTAATAAGTCTTCATCTATATCTGCCTATTGACAGGGTCAGTAAATGAAAGACCTGTTAATGGTGACGGATTTGCGAACTGAAACTGATGGCACTTGGTTGAAATTGAATAAACTAGGTTGCTACAGATGTAGAGCATGTAAGACTTTTGGATGTTTGTTGACTGGAGATATATTCTCCCATCCTCACAACGGTAAGAGGTTCCAAATTTGACATACTGTAGATTGACATGCACATTGTACCATTTAGTTTATTGCATAATCTATCCCTGTGGCCTCTAGGAAGTGGGTAAATGTGTGACTTATTTTCTCAATTGTATGAATAATCATAAATCTGCAATTGTTTTCACATTCGTATGAATAATCATAGATCTGAAATTCGTTTTGCATTGTCCCCCCGGAAAATCTGATATCCCTCTGGCCAGACATTTTTTAGCTTGTAGGCATCCTTTGCTGATTCTACCTGCAGTTCTGATTGATCATATTCCATCTTTACCTCGAGGTAGGGAAGGAGCTAAAACTTTATTACAACAAGAGACTAAGGGGAAGATTTATCAAGGGTCGAATTTCGAGGGTTAAAAAACCCTCAAATTCGACCCTCGAAGTAAAATCGAATTCGAAGGATTTACCGCAAAAGCTTTGATAGAACGATCGAATAAAAATCATTTGATCGAACGATAAAATCTTTCAAATCAAACGTTTCGAACGATTTTAAGCAATCGATTAAACGGTTTTTATTCAACCACAAAAAACTTAGAAAAGTGCTGGGGAAGGTCCCCATAGGCTAACATTGAACCTCTGTAGGTTTAAAGTGGCGAAGTATGAAGTCAAAGTATTTTTTAAAGAGACAGTACTTCGACTATCAAATGGTCGAATAGTCGCACGATTTTTACTTCAAATCGTTCGAATCATTCGATCGAATTTGACCAATTCGATGGTGGAAGTCCCCAAAAAAATACTTTGAAATTAGATTTTTTTCCATTTGAATTATTCCCTCTAGCTAAGTAAATCTTCCCCTAAATGGATACGGACTCTTGATACAATCACATGATGAATTACACTATTTATTGTTTTTAAATATTTTAGATCAAGTAATATACACACTTATCACAAAACTAGTGGTGTTTATATTATATGAATTTAATAATGATAATGACCGTATTTAGATGTATTTGGACTCATGCTGAATTTTATTTACACATTTTAAATTTTTTAGGGCTATAGGTGTCCTCCTCCCTAGAGTTTATGAATACTTATGTGCTTAGTGCCTATAGTAAAGATATGTTAAATGGAGTTTACTGTATAGGCTATTGGTGAAGATGAAGATTAGCCATCCTTGGATACTATAGGCTTATTCATTTAATTATTCTTTACTTGGGGGTGTTCTGCCGATGGGGTGAAAAGTCTCCCCTGTTTTAGTATCTTTGAATATATTAGTCATTATTTAACTCGGGTTAAGTTCGACACTTTATATATGAGGGTGTAATTTTGATGTTTTAATCAACATTTGTACAATTTATAATTTCTTAATTATAGGGATTTCGGCCCTTTAAAAATAGGCAATATAATAACTCCTATGTCTGTGATGTATTAATTGACTCTGTACACTGATTGAATGTTAGGGGTATTAAAATGTGTTCACTTCTTTTAACTATCCTGATGACGATCCCCTGAAGATCAAAAAGTAGCAGTATAATTTTGCATTTGGCCCACCCGCTATCTTCTTTTGATTACTGTACAAAGGAGTATCTGGGCAGAGGTTCCACTTCAGGATCTAATTGCCATTATTTTAAGCAGCATTTGGAATGTACTGATTGGATTATACGATTTGTATATCTGTAAGTATGTGTGGATATACAGAGGCACATTTATCAAGGGTCGAATTTCAAATTCATGTTTTTAAAACTCCCATAAATTCCCATTAATTCGAAATTCGACCAAAACTTATTGATAAAATCAAATTGGATGAAAACTCGAATCAAATTCTATTCAAATTGTGAAAACTCGATTCGAATTTAAAATACTCGATTCAAGATTTTTTTCCGAACAAAACTCGAATGTCAGGAAGGCTGCAAACATCACCAAATTGATACCTGGACCTCTCCCATTGACTTATACAGTAAATAGGCAGGTTTTAAGTGGCAAATAGTCAAATTTGAGTTCTTAAAGGGCCAGAGCATGATAAAACTCAAAATTCGAATTGGATAATTCACAATTCACATTTTCATTTCGACCCTTAATAAATCTGCCCCATAATATTATGTTATCTAACTACTCTTTCTTAAAATAACTATGTTTTTGTTCTGAATGTAGGACTAGCATAATGTTTTGTTGACAAAGAGTGTTTATCGTAATTCTAGGGCTTCCAGGGGACTTGTGTTTTCTACTCTGCTGTTTTTGCTCTGGGCAGAAATTTACTCCACTGATGAAAATTTTTTTGACTACTCTGCCAACTAACATTGGGAACTGCAACTTGGTAGTTTTTTTTTTTTGGGTGCAGTGACCCAGTTTTGCAGCACAAAATGGGCACACACTATCACTGTACATTAAAAATGTATCACTGTATTATGGAATAATGGAATTGAATGGTGCTATTGAATGAAAAGCTTTTCCTACGCAGCACTTTAAATGTTAACTTTGTGGAATTGAGCAGCATCATTTCTATTTATTACTGGTTTCAACACCTACTTCTGAAAAGAAAAATGTTATAGTTAAAGGGAAATACATTTCGCTTATACGGAAATGATTGCAGCCGCCTTCATGTGTTAAAGTTTATGTGTAAATTATATAGTAATGCGAATTGTAATGCCTTACAGTACCTTTCCCTTCTGCATCAAAGATAATATGGAACCTGACACATATAAAGTTTGACTTAATACAATATTTATATTACATGTACAATAAATGCATGTGTGATCCAACAACTACACTAAAATCAGACATCTGTGAAGTTTTAATATAATGGTTGCAATAAATGTCAGTGCTATGCTTGTCCTATCTTAAATACAGAATGTGCCTATTTAAGAGCAATGATGCTGCTTCTGGATTTCCACTTTACTAATCATATTATTATGCCTAATTATTCTACTGATGATGATGGTGATGACAATGAGGATGATGAACTATCCTTGTATGCAGCTGTTACATTTATTACAGACAGGTTCTCCTATATAATTCATCACTTAGAATATACTAAATTTAGTGGGATGGAGTTTATATGTTGCAAATATTCATATAACTTAAAGCAATACTATACTTCACAGATGTGGGCAATAGCTATTTGTACATAATAATGCCCCATATAATGCACCCCAATATTGGATGGAACCACTGTTGTAGGGAATGTATCCTGGAGGGTGGAAAATCTAGACCAGCCAGGAAGCCTCATAATGTATATTTAAATAAAGTGTAGGGCCCTATAGGGTTAATTGGCCCTATAGAGAGTTAATCTTTTCATTCTTTCTTTGGGTTATTAGGTAAGAGACCCTGTAGTAGAATAACCTTTAGCATTATTGGCTGAGAGGTGTAATGACACTCCCCTGCTACACTGCACTATAGTGTGTGTATGGAGTGGCCACTTTCTCGTTCGCCTCTGGATGGTGATCCAGCTGGGTGTGCTCAGAGGGGCTTGGTACAGCTAGGCCCAGAAGAAGGCATGTGTCCAAGTCGGGGACCAGGAAACCCCATGAATGAGGAATAGATACTAGGGCAGACTTGTCATAGTCTCTCTAGGAGAGAAAGGCAGATAGGATAGAGAGAAAGAGCAGTTCTGAGCTCCAACATAGGAGTGGCAGTTTGGAGGTATCTTTCCCAGGCCATATTGCCTGTAGTATAGGGATCCCAGCGGAGAGGGAATCAGGAGAGAGTGATTGCCCTGCGTCTCGTGTCGAGGTCACTTAGTCATATTTAGTAGTTAGTACTCTGGTGATACTTCTGCTTAGAGGGCCAAAGTATATACTAGATGTAGTCAGCATTAGAGTATTTCTGGTAACTTATGAGGGTGGCACTGTGTGAGTACTGTTGTGATTAATATGTTCAGGGTGATAAAGTTTAAGAACTACTTTACCAAAAATATTCTGACATGTGATCCATATTTTGCTGGTATAAGACATAAATGTACTTAGTAAGCACAAAACTCAAGTTTCGGAACCCAATGTGAGGTGCATAGGGGGGAATGTAATAAAAGTCGGTAACGGAAAAACTATTCACAATGCAAAAATTCCTTTGCGCGAACAAATTTTGCTTTGCATGAATTTAATATAGCTTTTGCAAAACTGTTTGCGAATTATATAGTTTACATCAATGTGCAGTAAATGTAATAAAACTTCGGACTGAAAAAGTCGTTATGTTTGTGCCAAAAGGTTACGACACCTTCAAGCACTTCTTCAGAGTGCGCAATTAAAATTGACAATGCAATAACAATATAAGGGTTATTACACATCTCGCTATATAATATTATTACACAATATTACATTGCGAGGAGTTTTATTCTTATTGGTGCAAATTGTTTTTCTCTTTGCGACTTTAATTACACCCCCTATAGCGTGTTAACTGTTAAAAAGTATATGAAAGGAGAGGCATTTTCAGAGCAATTTACATGCTGTTTGGAAAACAGAAGCCTCCAATATATACAATAGCTCATGTGAAAGTGTAAGGGGTTAGTAATTTAGCCCATAATCTGCTGCTAGGTAACCAATATGGGCATTTGGTGGCCAAAATAGTGCCACTTCAAGTTTTATGTTGTTTTAAAAAGTTAAAAAAAAAGATTTTGTGTCTGATAAGATCAAACCAGATTAATTATATAAATTTACCAACATTTGTTGCTACAATTTGCTCATTAGAAGCTACTGTTTCACTGATTGAGATTCAACAGGTTACAGTCATACAGTAAGGCTTTTCCTCTAAAATATGAACAAAAACAGATGTATGCTGATAAATGTTTAGCCTACTACCTATAATTTTAGAGGCCAAGCTCCCCATCTGACCATGTTCAGTTTAAAGATATGACGAACCTTGTGTGGCCTTTTTTGTCCTGCACAGGTTTGTTCATTGCATAGACAGATCACTTTCATAACCTATATATAAAATTAATTGCATGCAACATAATATCACAAGGCAGAAGTATTAAATAGGGCACAGGAGACAAGTTGCTATTTTTTATCCCCATTAACACCTCTTGTATTGAATAATAAAACCATATTTTTTCCTAAAATAAAGCATTCCCGCTTTTATAAAGCTTCTAGCACAACACAAAAGGGTTCCAAACGCTTTGAATATATTTAGGTTTCTCTTTTTCATTATGGGGAAAGCATCTTTCTTTGTTGTACTATTCTTGCAACAAACAGAATCTTGATAGAATGAGACAACAAAGAGATAAATGTGTTATTGTTTCCCTTTAAAGAACACGGGCATTTATTTATTTAACATGCTGTATACATTGAAACCTTTAACTCACACGTCGTGTGAGTTAAAGGTTTTAAATGTTCTATCGCTTGGTAGTCGTGTGACCATTTGTAAAGAATAAGAATCCGAGCAATATTCTCTAACAAGTGGATTGATGAGCTCTGTCTGGATTATGCAGGGATAACCTAGGTATGCTGGGGACAAACAACTTGCCATGCAATGCAGATTTTTTGCATTTATTGCATGCTTCCCAGGCTAACCTTTACAGGCAAAATTAGACAGGTGTTGTCTGACTCTTTTTTAACACTGAGAAATGAATCACTGTTTCAGCCAGATGGGTTGCCACCCGCATGTATCAGCATATGTGAGAAAAAATGATTTGGCATTCCGAATCTGACAGTATGAAATTACTGAGGTGAGAGATTTGTCACTATTTTCAATACTCCTTTTTGAAAGTGGTGACATATAAGAGGTCCTTATTAATACTTTTTCCAAGTTGTAAGACAGTTCCAACATTGTGTTGAGCCTCAATGCAAACAGCAGAAAAAATGTATAATATGCAATAAGTACAGTATACGAACAGATAGGATGGGGTGATTGCTTCATAGGGATTGCAGACATGTAGTATAATGAAATCATATACACACACAAACACACACCAATATATACCACCAACTCACTATTTCGTATATACGTCTGCTTCTGTTACCTTTTGCTGCAAATCTTGTAACATTTATAAGCAGTACAGATATGGGATCTATTATCCGGAAACCCATTATCCAGAAAGCTCAGAATTATGGGAAGGTCATCTCCCATAGACTCAGTTATAAACAAATAATTAAGATTTTTAAAAAACAATTCCTTTTTCTCCGTAGTAATAAAACAGTATCTTGTACTTGATCCTAACTAAGGAATAGGGTTTTTGTATGTCAGTAGTGGCAAACCAGATAAATGTATATCGCACATATTAATATTTGATATTAAGAGCTGATTTATTAATTTTTGTTTCAACACTAGTTACTAAAACGGGCAAAAAATTGCACTGGAACTTATCCACACTTACACCTAGCACCAGTGTGCCCATTGTGACTGTATTGCTCTTAAAGGTGTAAGGTACCCCTGAACCTAACATCTGTCTTGACCAAGCAGTAAGTACAGGGCTGCCTTTGCACATTGGTCTTCTTTTTTGCACTATTACATTTGGACATCATTTAAGGGTAAATCTTTCAAATGCACCCCAATTCTTTAACCTGAGCTTTTATTATCTGGTGCAAAATTTCAGCTTTTGGTGATGCCCACAATTAATGTGGACTATGGGAAAAATTCAAACTGGGCTAACTGGGTGGCCATCATAGTAAACTTGGCTAACATTTTGCACTTTGTGCTAGCTTAGTAAATAAGCTCTATGGTTGGCAAATAGATCGATTTTGGTGCTTTATAAGTATGTTTTGGGAGAAATTATATAAAAGAAAACCAGCAAAAAAGCTGAAATAAAACGTTCAAGGGCAAAAAAACGAAGCTTACCAATAAGCAAACCAGCACAGGGACAATGGAAAAATTCTCTGTGCTAAGCCTATTTATTAATGGAAATGTTAAAGCCAGCCTTTATAAGGGTGTCTGTTTAAGCATGATAGTTATATCTGGAAGCTATTATCATCCTATGAGCCAGATTGCCTGCTTGTTAACCAGCACAATTACCTCGACTGTCCTTGTCTGCACAGAAATGTCAAAGGGAAACATTGGTTGTTAGGAAGATTAAGAACAAAAAAAATAAGAGGTTTTTTTTCCTCCTCCTGTTTATATTCAGTTTTCCAGTATTCCTCCAACTAATATAGTGCCATTCAGGGCCCGGATTTACATGCTGCCGGAGCTGGGGTCTCTGAGCTGGATCTCTATAGCGTGGGAGGGCTGCTAATAGACCAGCATGGCAAAGTGGTTGGTTGACCTTACCCTCTGAACCAGGCATGTACTGCTGGAGGGATGTTCCCACAGAGTTGATGGGAGGCTACTGGAGCAATATGGCACAGTGGTCCTTATCCTTGGAGCTGGGCAGAAGCAGATGGGCAGGCTGACCTGTTCTCCATTGTTATTAAAAGAAAAGTGAGTTTGGTATTCAGGATGGAATCAAATTGCCTTTGAAAGGCTGTGTTAGCATTCTAGTCCACCACATGGGCAGAGTTAATGGTAAATTGTAGTAAAATAATGCTACCAGGGCAATGGAATGTTCTAGTGATTTTAGTTTTTGTGCTCAACCAATTCTCTAGCATTGAACTTTTTGAGCTGGTATGGTAGGGAAGTTCGCCTTGCTGTAAACTGTCTAATAATTTTCCACAATTGATCACGGTCATAGATTATTTAAAGGTGTCTAAATAAAATAATTTATTTATGTTTTGCATGCATATGATATTATAAAAAAAAACAAAACATAAAAACCATTAAACCATAAGGCTAATAGGTAGTTTTATTCCATCCTGTGGTACAATATGTGTGATACAAAGGAAATGTTTTCTATATCTTCTGAATATGTTTTATTAATAACCAACAATTATAAAGTTATGGTGGGGATGAACCCACCTGAAGGTTCTCAGTTGGGCTCGTTGTGGCGGTAGGACCTTGACAGAGTACTGCACAGGAAATCTTAGAAGAGGGAGAAAGGAGGTTCTCTCCTGTGACTGCATGATGGGTTGATTGATAAAGACGCTACTACTGCTTGTGCTAGGGGGCAGCCTGCTTGGATTTCCTATCATCGAAACACTGCAGATTCAGGTCTGGCAGTAGGGCTGCTGAAATTCTCTCATTGTGGGAGATGCAGCTCCTGCTGGTAGCAGAGTTTGGGGCCATCATCTCTGTAGGTAGAGGCAATCTAATATTAAGTGGTGGATATAATGACATTGTGCTGATCTCAAGTCTTCATTGAGGAATGGAAGAGAATAGTAGTGTTCTACATCCTGTGGCCATTTTATCCTATTTCTAGCTCTAGGTGTTTCATTAAGGTATGTAACAATGGGGTTCAGTGTGATGGCTGAAAGCAAAGAGTCCCCTATCAAGAATATAGACAAAACCCACAAACATACATGCTTTAGGTGCACAAAACATGGTCTAGTGTTGTTTAAGTGGAAGATACAAATAGGAGCTAAATCATACATATAAATCATACATATTACTTGTATAAATTGCTACTACAATGAACATTTACTGCATCAGTCCAAGTCCTGTTTTAGGTCTGTTTAAAAGAGTTTAAAGAGGCCCCAGTCACACACATATCAGTAGCCCCATTGGCTATATTAATTAGGCATTCATTTTGCATAGCATAGCTAAATTTAAGGAGAACACTGCCATAGAAATACACAGACTTTTTTGCTGAGCCCCAAATGCTTTTCATCCAGAAAATATTTCAGCGTTAGAGTCAGCAAATATCTTTGCTGCAATTTCATTTTTTCCTGCATTTGAACATAAGTAACTGCAACAAATTTCTAAGATTCATGCCAAGCCTATACAGATTATTCTATAGATGTCCTATTGGTCAAGGTCACTAATAATTCATTTGTCTTTTTTTAGTGGTTGTGGAAGACAAGTTGTACTAAAACTGTCAAGGTTTATAGCTAAATCCCAGCCACAGGAGATGTGCATTATTTATTAACTCTTTACTCACTGGAAATCACATCTATCAAGTGTTACCTATTCCACATATTGTTTAGAGAAATAAGGGCTCGATAAGGTGCAAAGTGCTATGTTTGATGCCAGCAATGCAGTTGCACCTGTTTATTAGAGATGTCGCGAACATCGGGTGTTCGCGCTCGCCGGAAGTTCGCGAACGTCGCGCGACGTTCGCCATTTTGGGTTCGCCATTGTTGGCGCTTTTTTTTGCCCTCTCACCCCAGACCAGCAGGTACATGGCAGCCAATCAGGAAGCTCTCCCCTGGACCACTCCCCTTCCCTATAAAAACCGAAGCCCTGCAGCGTTTTTTCACTCTGCCTGTGTGTGCTGAAGAGATAGTGTAGGGAGAGAGCTGCTGCCTGTTAGTGATTTCAGGGACAGTTGAAAGTTTGCTGGCTAGTAATCGTTTTGATACTGCTCTGTTATTGGAGGGACAGAAGTCTGCAGGGGTTTGAGGGACATTTTAGCTTAGGTAGCTTTGCTGGCTAGTAATCTACCTTCTACTGCAGTGCTCTGTATGTAGCTGCAGTGGGCAGCTGTCCTGCTTTCTGATCTCATCTGCTGACTGCTGCAATAACAGTAGTCCTTGTAAGGACTGCTTTTATTTATTTTTTTGTTGTTTTACTACTACTACTACTACTACTATAAGAGCCCAGTGCTATTAGTCTAGCAGTGTTGGGGAGTGGGACTGGTGTGCTAATCTGCTGCTCCTAGTAGTTCAGCAGCACCAACTTTAATTTTTTTTTTTTAATATTCATTTTTTTTTTATTTTACTTTTTTTATTTTACTACCGGCTGTAGTAGTGTATAAGTTGACCTTTTAGGCATTATTTGCCCTGTAGGCATTATTTGCACAGTGTTTTCTTCAACCCGCCATCTAGCTGTGTGACCTTGTTCACATTCTGTCTAAATATCCATAATATTACCGTCTCCAGAAAAAACACCGGAGTGACTTTTTTCAAGCAGCCATAATATATTTTACGTAATCCGTATCCACCGCTGTAGTAGTGTATACGTTGACCTTGTAGGCATTATTTGCACACTGTTTTCTTCAACCCGCCATCTAGCTGTGTGACCTTGTTCACATTCTGTCTAAATATCCATAATATTACCGTCTCCAGAAAAACACCGGAGTGACTTTTTTCAAGCAGCCATAATATATTTTACGTAATCCGTATCCACCGCTGTAGTAGTGTATACGTTGACCTTGTAGGCATTATTTGCACAGTGTTTTCTTCAACCCGCCATCTAGCTGTGTGACCTTGTTCACATTCTGTCTAAATATCCATAATATTACCGTCTCCAGAAAAAACACCGGAGTGACTTTTTTCAAGCAGCCATAATATATTTTACGTAATCCGTATCCACCGCTGTAGTAGTGTATACGTTGACCTTGTAGGCATTATTTGCACAGTGTTTTCTTCAACCCGCCATCTAGCTGTGTGACCTTGTTCACATTCTGTCTAAATATCCATAATATTACCGTCTCCAGAAAAAACACCGGAGTGACTTTTTTCAAGCAGCCATAATATATTTTACGTAATCCGTATCCACCGCTGTAGTAGTGTATACGTTGACCTTGTAGGCATTATTTGCACAGTGTTTTCTTCAACCCGCCATCTAGCTGTGTGACCTTGTTCACATTCTGTCTAAATATCCATAATATTACCGTCTCCAGAAAAAACACCGGAGTGACTTTTTTCAAGCAGCCATAATATATTTTACGTAATCCGTATCCACCGCTGTAGTAGTGTATACGTTGACCTTGTAGGCATTATTTGCACAGTGTTTTCTTCAACCCGCCATCTAGCTGTGTGACCTTGTTCACATTCTGTCTAAATATCCATAATATTACCGTCTCCAGAAAAAACACCGGAGTGACTTTTTTCAAGCAGCCATAATATATTTTACGTAATCCGTATCCACCGCTGTAGTAGTGTATACGTTGACCTTGTAGGCATTATTTGCACAGTGTTTTCTTCAACCCGCCATCTAGCTGTGTGACCTTGTTCACATTCTGTCTAAATATCCATATATTACCGTCTCCAGAAAAAACACCGGAGTGACTTTTTTCAAGCAGCCATAATATATTTTACGTAATCCGTATCCACCGCTGTAGTAGTGTATACGTTGACCTTGTAGGCATTATTTGCACACTGTTTTCTTCAACCCGCCATCTAGCTGTGTGACCTTGTTCACATTCTGTCTAAATATCCATAATATTACCGTCTCCAGAAAAAACACCGGAGTGACTTTTTCAAGCAGCCATAATATATTTTACGTAATCCGTATCCACCACTGTAGTAGTGTATACGTTGACCTTGTAGGCATTATTTGCACACTGTTTTCTTCAACCCGCCATCTAGCTGTGTGACCTTGTTCACATTCTGTCTAAATATCCATAATATTACCGTCTCCAGAAAAAACACCGGAGTGACTTTTTTCAAGCAGCCATAATATATTTTACGTAATCCGTATCCACCGCTGTAGTAGTGTATACGTTGACCTTGTAGGCATTATTTGCACACTGTTTTCTTCAACCTGCCATCTAGCTGTGTGACCTTGTTCACATTCTGTCTAAATATCCATAATATTACCGTCTCCAGAAAAAACACCGGAGTGACTTTTTTCAAGCAGCCATAATATATTTTACGTAATCCGTATCCACCGCTGTAGTAGTGTATACGTTGACCTTGTAGGCATTATTTGCACACTGTTTTCTTCAACCCGCCATCTAGCTGTGTGTATTATCGTTTCCAGAAAAACCAACTGAGTTTTTGTTGTTGTTGTTGTTTTTTAAAAAATAATGCCAGGCAAAGGCAGGCCGCCACGCAGAGGCCGTGCTAGGGGCCGTGCTGCTATGCAATCCTGTGGCCCTAGCAAATTGCCCAGTTTTAAAAAGCCAATGACCCTGAACTCCCAAAATGCTGAAGAGGTAGTTGACTGGCTTACACAGCACACCCCATCCTCTACCGTTTCTAACTTTACCACAACATCCTCCTCATCCTCCACTGCTATGGCCACCCCACGTAACACTTCCTCCACCACCGGTGCCCCTTCTTCACTGGGGTCAGAGGAGTTATTTTCCCATGAGTTTCTTGAACTGAGTAATGCGCAACCCATTATTGCCAGAATAAGATGAAGGAGATGAGGACCTTACACCAGATTTAATTCTGGCAGAGAACACGACAGAGATGGACATAATGAGTGATGAGGAGGAGGTCCCCGCTGCTGCTTCCTTCTGTGATGTGTCAGAAGAAATTGATGCATCTGAGGAGAATGATGATGAGGAGATTGATGTTTTGTGGGTGCCTAGTAGAAGAGAGCAAGAGGAGGGTAGTTCAGATGGAGAGACGGAGAGTCAGAGAGGCAGTAGGAGAATAAGACTTAGAAGAAGCAGGGAGGACAGCCCGCAGGGATCAGTAGGGCAACAACATGTATCGGCACCTGTGTTCAGCCGGCCAACGCACCCGCCATTGCCGCCAATGCCGCCAACTTCTACTGTTACCGCCAGATCGCACACTTCCAAAAAGTCAGCAGTGTGGGATTTTTTTAATGTGTGTGCCTCTGACAAAAGCATTGTAATTTGCAATGAGTGCAGTCAGAAACTGAGCCTTGGTAAGCCCAACAGCCACATAGGTACAACTTCTATGCGAAGGCACATGAGCGGCAAGCACAAAGCACTTTGGGAGCAACACCTCAAAGGCAACAGGCAAACTAAAAGCCACACTCCTTCTGGTCCAGCATCTTACTGCTCTACCTCTGCTCTCCTTGACCCGTCTGAACCACCCTCCACTCCGCCTTCCACCTTGACCACCTGTTCCCATTCCCAGTCATCTGCCACCAGCCAAGTTTCTGTGAAGGCCATGTTTGAGCGTAAGAAGCCAATGTCTGACTGTCACCCCCTTGCCCGGCGTCTGACAGCTGGCTTGTCTGCACTCTTAGCCCGCCAGCTTTTACCATACCAGCTGGTGGACTCTGAGGCCTTCCGCAAATTTGTAGCAATTGGGACACCGCAGTGGAAGGTACCCAGCCGCAATTTTTTTCTAAAAAGGGAATACCACACCTGTACCAACATGTGCAGAGCCAAGTTACCGCATCTCTGTCACTTAGTGTTGGGCCAAAGGTCCATATGACTACTGACGCATGGTCCTCCAAGCATGGTCAGGGCAGGTATGTCACCTACACTGCCCACTGGGTGAACTTGGTAATGGCTGGGAAGCAGGGAATGGGTAGCTCAACAACAACAGTGGAGTTGGTGTCACCGCCACGGATTGCACGCGGTTCTGCCACCACCTCTACTCCTCCATCGCTCTCTACCTCGTCTTCTTCTTCTTCTTACTCTGCTGCTGGGTCCTCCTTCTCCTCCTCCACACCTGTGCACCCCCAGCTCCCCCTAGGCTATTCGACGTGCCAGGTACGCCGTTGTCACGCTGTCTTGGGGATGACGTGCCTGGAAAGCAAAAACCATACCGGATCTGTACTCCTGTCATCTCTGCAGTCACAGGCCGATCGGTGGCTGACCCCACACCAACTGCAGATCGGAAAAGTGGTGTGTGACAATGGAAGCAATCTGTTGGCAGCGTTGAGACTAGGCAATTTAACACATGTGCCCTGCATGGCACATGTGTTAAATTTAATAGTCCAACGTTTTGTCTCCAAGTACCCAGGATTCCAGGACGTTCTCACCCAGTCCAGAAAGGTGTCGGCCCATTTCAGACGTTCCTACACAGCCATGGCACGCCTTGCTGACATTCAGCAGCGCTACAACATGCCAGTCAGGCGTTTGATTTCTGACAGCCAGACTCGCTGGAATTCAACGCTCCTTATGTTGGAACGTCTGCTGCAACAACAAAGGGCCGTCAACGAGTACCTTTTTGAACTGGGTGGTAGGACTGGATCTGCACAGCTGGGGATTTTTTTCCCCCGTTACTGGGTGCTTATGCACGATGCCTGCAGGCTCATGCGACCTTTTGAAGAGGTGACAAATATGGTCAGTCGCACCGAAGGCACCATCAGCGACCTAATACCCTTCGCTTTATTCCTGGAGCGTGCCGTGCGACGAGTGACAGATGAGGCTGTAGACCAGCGTGACGAGGAGCTGGAAGCGCACGATTTCTGGTCGGAATCACCAGAACGAACCCAGGCACCTGCTGCAACGCAGGGAGAGGTGCCAGAAGTGGAGTCAGAGGAGGAAGGTGGCTTTGTGGAGGAGGAGGAGGAGGACCAACAGGAGCAGGCTTCCCAGGGGGCTAGTGGTGACCTTTTGGGGACCCCTGGTCTTGTACGTGGCTGGGGGGAGGAGACCGTGGATGATGCAGTCCTTGATAATGAGGAAGCGGAGATGGATAGCTCTGCATCCAACCTTGTGAGAATGGGGTCTTTCATGCTGTCATGCCTGTTGAAGGACCCCCGTATCAAGAGGCTTAAGGAGAAGGACCTGTACTGGGTCGCAACGCTACTAGACCCTCGGTACAAGCATAAAGTGTCAGAAATGTTACCAACATACCACAAGTCCGAAAAGATGCGGCATTTACAAACCAGCCTGCAAAACATGTTGTACAATGCTTTTAAGGGTGATGTCACTTCAGGAACTCATCAACATTCCAGGGGCAGAGGTGCCAGTAATCCTGCCACGAGCACACCTGCAAGGACAAAGCCCTTTGGCCAGTCTGTAACGTCAGACATGCAAATGTTTTTCTGTCCAAGGCAGCGCCACAACCCTTCTGGATCCACCCTCAAAGAACGCCTCGACCGGCAGGTAGCGGACTACCTGGCATTAACTGCAGATATCGACACTCTGAGGAGCGATGAACCCCTGGACTACTGGGTGCGCAGGCTTGATCTGTGGCCAGAGCTGTCACAATTTGCCATGAACCTCTTGTCTTGCCCAGCCTCAAGTGTGCTCTCAGAAAGGACCTTCAGTGCAGCAGGAGGGATTATAACTGAGAAGAGAACTCGCCTAGGTCACAAAAGTGTCGATTACCTGACCTTTATTAAAATGAATGAGGGGTGGATCTCGGAGGGTTACTGCACGCCGGAAGACTTGTTCTGACTTCTATGCAGCTGTCCTTCTCTTCAAGCCTCATGACTCCACACACAGCTGTCCTTTAGCGTCCTCCTCCTCCCTCCGCCACCGTTACAAACTAGGGTGCAAACCCTACTGGTTTAATTTTTTCTGGCCTCTGTGCTTCAGTGGCTGCAACCAAAAAAACTGGGCAAACAATGTCTACAAGGTCAACGTATGGCAAAAAATGACTATTTTCAGCATTTATATGGCATATTTTTTCTGGCAACTGTGCTTCAGTGGCTGCGTCCAAAAAAATGCATATTTTCTGCATTTATATGGCATAATTTTTCTGGCCTCTGTGCTTCAGTGGCTGCAACCAAAAAAATGCATATTTTCAGCATTTATATGGCATAATTTTTCTGGCAACTGTGCTTCAGTGGCTGCGACCAAAAAAATGACTATTTTCAGCATTGAAGCACAGAGGCCAGAAAAAATATGCCATATAAATGCTGAAAATAGTCATTTTTTGCCATACGTTGACTCAACGTATATGGCAAAAAATGACTATTTTCAGCATTTATATGGCATATTTTTTCTGGCCTCTGTGCTTCAGTGGCCGCAGCCACTGAAGCACAGAGGCCAGAAAAAATATGCCATATAAATGCTGAAAATAGTCATTTTTTGCCATACGTTGACTCAACGTATATGGCAAAAAATGACTATTTTCAGCATTTATATGGCATATTTTTTCTGGCAACTGGCAACTGTGCTTCAGTGGCTGCGACCAAAAAAACTGGGCAAACAATGCCTACAAGGTCAACGTATGGCAAAAAATGACTATTTTCAGCATTTATATGGCATATTTTTTCTGGCAACTGTGCTTCAGTGGCTGCAACCAAAAAAACTGGGCAAACAATGTCTACAAGGTCAACGTATGGCGAAAAATGACTATTTTCAGCATTTATATGGCATATTTTTTATGGCAACTGTGCTTCAGTGGCTGCGTCCAAAAAAACTGGGCAAACAATGCCTACAAGGTCAACGTATGGCAGTTGTTTAAAGAGAACAGTAGATTACTAGCCAGCAAAGCTACCTAAGCTAAAATGTCCCTCAAATCCCTGCAGACTTCTGTCCCTCCAATACAGAGCAGTATCAAGCAGATTACTAGCCAGCAAACTTACTATCATCTGTCCCTGAAATCACTAACAGCTCTCCCCCTACACTATCTCTTCCAAGCACACACAGGCAGATTTTTCAGATACATTTTTGCCCTTGATCCCCCTCTGGCATGCCACTGTCCAGGTCGTTGCACCCTTTAAACAACTTTAAAATCATTTTTCTGGCCAGAAATTTTTTTTTTAGATGTTAAAGTTCGCCTTCCCATTGAAGTCTATGGGGTTCGCGAACCGTTCGCGAACCGCTCGCGTTTTTGCGCAAGTTCGCGAATATGTTCGCGAACTTTTTTTCCGACGTTCGCTACATCCCTACTGTTTATATGTGAAGCTGTGTGAAGCTGACAGTGCTGCACAGGTAGCTCTGTACTCTGTAGAGTAAGGCTATAATTCAACATTTTATAGATGGAATTTACTTTACCAGCCCAGAGGTTCCGCCCTATAAAAAAAAAAATGATTTTTTGAGTGTGCACTGCACATGCTCATTGTGCTCTGGGCAGCTGCTGGGAAGCTAAGCTTAGGGGTTGTCAAAAATCATTAGACAGAAAATGAGAGTTATCTGTCATAAGCTAGAAAGCTGATTTTTAAATTCTGATTCTAATTAGTCGTGTACTGTGACTGTTATATTTTATATATGCAGTACAGTGTGCATTGGTCCATAAGCTCAGGTAACTGACAGCTAAGAAGATGGGGAGCTAATAGGAGCATCTTCGAGACACATCTTCGAGACACAGATCTTTGCTGCTTCAAGAGATACGGACATCAGAAAATAAAAAATTTTAATATCTATCATAACATTGTCTTTGGATGTTATTTATAATTTTGCCATAAAGGAAGGGACAGTCAGGTTGGCAAAACAGTCAGGTTTAGGAACTTCAAGTACAATTACTCACAAGCAGAACTAACAGCGAAAAATGTTTAACATGACCTATAGGTAACTGTGGTGGTCTTGTGATATATAATGTGTAGCATTTCTAGCCAAATTCTTTGTTCAGCTTTAGTTCTCCTTTATCACCTGCTCAGTGCAGGAATCAGACTGTAATTTGCTATTTGATGTAAGGAACGAGTGCCTTTGTAAAAAGCTTTTAAATCACACAGTTTTACATTTAGTTGTGCTCTTTCCACTATCCTTGCCTTAGTAAACAGACCCTTATATTTCTGACATTCACTGCCCAGATGTGTATTAAAAATAAATAAGCGCTCATGGAATAGCACAGCACATATGGTATAAGACTATTCAACTCAGCTGCTCAGAATGACAATTTTTTTCTTTCCACAGGATTATTTCTTGTTTTTCTTTATTTAGCACACAAGGGTGTAAACATGATTCCCTAGGAAGATAAATGTTGCGATGAAAGTGTGAGAGAGAGGTGTTACAGCTGTAAGTAACTCTAGCTGGAGAGACAGTGCTTACAGGATTTATAGGAAGAGAAATTTCACACAGGAGGAGGGCATAGATTTTCCGCTTCCTTCTGAACCATGCTGTCATGGCAACATCAGGACTGATGTCTTACCAGAAAGTGCTTCCCATCCAAAGTGGTTTTCAAAATAAAGGCAACGCCAATGTGAAATTAGCAATGACATTAATATCCAGTGTAAAATGGAGCGTGATGATTATCATTACATACTACAGAGATTTTAGAGCTCACAGGTGAATTGTGTTTACTCTATTTAAAGTGTGAAAATGTTTGACTTCACAAACTCCAGTCATGTCATGCAATTAGCAGTGTATAGTCCCATGCAGTTTTGATGGTTTATATACATATCTGCTTTTCACACAGCAGTTCATTAGGTGCTTCTTGTGCAATTACCAGCTAACAGTGCCAGGTTAAAGAAAATGTATTCAGTGCTTCTTGTGCACTTAGTCCCAGGGTAAGATTTCACAAAAGCAGTCAACTCTTTAAGATAACCTTAGTGACACAGGGTTTCGGGCCAAAAAAGCCCAGCAATTTCAATAATTTTCCATGGATAGGCTTTTATAATGCAGAAAAACCTTATTGGGTAGAATTACTGAAATAGCTGAACTTTTTGGTCCAAAACCCCATGTTACTTAAGCAACTCAAGCGTAGTTTTCTTAAAGGAAAACTTTACCCCTAAAATGAATACTTAAGCAATAGATAGTTTAGATCAAATGTAGTGGGATGTTAAAGAATCTTACCAAACTGGAATACATATTTAAGTAATATTGCCCTTTTACATCTCTTACCTTGAGCCACCATTTTGTAATGGTCGGTGTGCTGCCTCAGAGATCACCTGACCAATGACAGGAAGAAGTGTTGGAGCAAAAGACAGAACTTTGTCCGTTAATTGGCTCATGTGACCTATGCTTTGTTTGTGTGCACCATGAATTGTAGGATGCCCTGGGGCGGCCATTCATTCTTAAAATTGCAATTTTCTATTTAGAATCACCCAATGGCATATACTACTGATAAAATTAAATTAAAAAAAATTTAATTATTCTAACAATGCTTTATTTACATGAAGGAAGGTTTTACATATGAGCTGTTTTATTCAATATATTTTTTAAAGAAACCTACATTGTTTGGGGGTATAGTTTTCCTTTAAAGATTGCTCAAGCCAAAAAGTGTGATCAATCCTAAATCAGACCCTTAGGTTATCATGCCACAAATTACAGTTTATTCCGTGCTTTGTGTCTTTATATTTCTGGAAAGGTTTAAAAAGTTACACAAAGTGATGAGCCTACTGGGAAAATTAGCGAAATTGTAAAGTTTTGCTCAAATAATTGCTAACTGCATTGGAGTCAAGAAATTCTATTACTGACGTTTTCATTTTCCCGCATTTTCCCCATGTTTTTTTCTTGATGCAAAAAAAAAAACAAAAATTTCAGCTAAAATGGACAGCAAAATTCTAGTTCTACAAGTATACATATTAAGTTGTGCAGAAAGCATGTGCATATAAAATGTCAATAACTGAATTTTTTTTGCACTGCTCTTTTGGTTCTTTGTATGAATGAGACAGGAAAAGGAAATGTGCAGAGAAATTGCTATAAAATACATCATATTGTTCATATCAGTTATGAAATAGGGACGTTGAAATCCAGATTTATACTTTTTATAGCTCACTATTATTTTAGAGTAATTCATCCTGTGTTTTAGTATTACTTCCTTTTATGGGAAATAAATGCAAAAATAAAAATGATTTCAAAAAGAGCATTTTCTGAAAGTCCCAAATGTGTTCTTTTAGTGCATTACATTAGCTGACTGCAAGGCCATAAATCCAAAACTTAAAGCAAAATGAATGCTGACATATCCTATACCATATCAAGATTCTATAGCATTCCAGTTATTTCTATCCTACAGACGTTTAATATTTTAGGCAAGAGGCTAGTTTTATGTGTGCAGTGTCTCGCTTTCTTTAATAAAGGTTTAAATAATGTAAAATTTTTAGCACTTTCTATCTATTCTCCTTAGAATCTATCCACTGAGCACGTCCACCTATGGGATTTGCTGTGCCCTGCACCTTGTGTTGGGTTAAAGATCCAGCTCAAGGCACATAGCACAGCACTCTCAGACACAAGGAAGTACTGTACTTATCTATTCTGGAGTGCAAATATCTATTCCAAAGTGCAAAGTGCAAGAACCGTGGTGTTTGTACCCATTTTTTTAACACTTTTAAGCCTGTCACTCCATTAGTTAATAAGCCCATATGTGGTTAAATACAGTGCATGATTTATTTCAAGGTGTTTGTGCTCTTGCTAGCTACTCATTTATTTGGATAGAAAACATAGAGCATTTGCTCAAAAAAAAATCAAATTGCCATGGCAACTGTACAGTGTTTCTATGTACTGTATATAGGTATTTTTAACCAAACAAAACAATTATAAGCTGCTTACTGTTTTAAGAACCTTATCCTTTAAATATTATTAATAAATATTTACCCAATCTTCATTCCTATATTAGTGGATATCTAAATAAACATGGACAATGTGCATGTAATAAAATCATGCTTAAGTGGTTTATTATGTAAGACTATATTCTCCAAGTAAAATGTTACAGGTCAAAATGTTTGTAGCATTTGCCTGTGTATGAAAAGCTGGCAAGCTTTTAAAGCTCTGAATTCATTATTACATCTTTGAAGGACTCTCTTGTAGGTCTATTATCTTCAGCACAAAGGGGGATATGAGGATAAATGTAATATAAGTAGTAGTATAATTCCAGTATGAAGAATGTAGAGAGGGGGCAAATGAAAATGGGCAGATGACAATATGAATATGTCTGTTTCATGGATTGTGCAATAAAGATAACTTTCTTTTTTTGATGTATGACTAATAAAGAAATGTCAGTGTTGCTTAATCTACCCAACTAGCAATGTGCTATTTACATACAGCAATGCCCCATTAAAATGAGCCCTAAACCAGCTATTTCATGTTATTCAGAGGTTTTCTGAAACATACAAATCACTAAAATCTGAAAAAAGCACCATGCTTTGACATTGCTACATGTGTATATTAGGAACACTCCAAAATATGTGAAAACACATGATTAGAGACAGAGCTCAAAATTTCAAACTACCGTAACTCTAAAGGTTACATAAAGAAACAATAGCACAAGTTTTCATGGAATTTCTGTTGTGCCATAAGCCAACTCAAAGGATAAGGAAGCCAACTGGGTGATACCAATGTAATAGGCACCCCAGTTACTAATATAAGTTACATTCTACCCCAGGCTGGTGGGCCTTTTCTTGGCAGAACACCCTTTAGCACTCAGTGGTGCCATTTTTTTGAGTATCCATTGCTCTAATGCTTGCAAAGTACAGTAAAGTCTGAAGGAACTACACCTGGTAGCAGGAAAGATAGTGATATGGAGCTCTAGTGGAAAGTAGCCTGGGTTGCTGCATTGGTATAAGGTAGAATATAAGCAATTTTAGTCATTGGGGGTGCCAAACAAATCAGTAAGACAAAGGAGAAAAAAAATCAGCTTTGTGAGAGAAGAGTGGAATGTCGGCGATGACAGGTCTGTAGTAATAAAAGCTATACTATGTCATCTCTATTAACTTTGCGTAGCCAATATTCTGTGTTATTAGATTTGTAATAAGGCAAGTTGAATGATGGGTTAGTAGAATTTATGTGTAATTTATGTGTAAGCCATATGGTCATAAGTAGACTTGTTTATTTATATTGAAAGAGAGAAAAATGGTGTTACAAATAATACAGCACTGATGTAAATAATAAAAAAATAGACAGATTCATCAAATGAAGAGGGTTTTTAGCAATCTATGATGGTAATGCTTGCATGACAGTAATTGAATAAGATCTCAACTTCCCTTTTGTCAGTTGCACGTGGAAGAGTGCATTATGCACATCGTTTTTTTAAAAAGATATGGTTAAAAAAACAAATGGACTGAGTAAAAGATTGCTAAAGAGATTGGCAGCATTATATTATGCTACAACTGTAGGGTGAATGCAATATGTACCTAAATGACCCCCAGACCTGCCAGAGTGATTACTCTGCAAGAGGGGCCAGCAACCTCTTTTTGACATTATCTTTTGAACATTTACTTTTGACTTTTTGTGAAACGATAAACAGCTTAAAATGATGAAGCGCCTTCTGTGTTATATTCCTACTTCAATTACATTGTAACACAGACTAGTTTGTGTATTCCGTGCAACTATTCATATATTACTAGAACAGACAAGCTGATAAAGAGCAAAACATTCATAAATGCTATAAAAAAATATGTAAAATTTTAAAAGTTCCATCAGTAATCTGGCAAATACAGTAAGTATGGATGGTTTTCAAACACAAGGTTTACAAAAAAATCTTTATGTCGGTTATATTGTCAGCTCTTACAATTGTAAAACAATGTTTCTGTTAATATAGGTGAAACTATTGCCCTCGTTTTGATTTGATCTTAGTCAGAACAGACAGAACAGATCCCATGAGTCCAGAACTGTGATTTTATATAGTTTAGGATATGCCTCGGAGTAACTGAACCAGCGTTAGACAGATTTACAGATCAGTTGGACACTGACCAAGTTGTATTGAAAATCAGGAAAGTGTGACTGCATCAGAGGTTAAGGTCTATGTAGCCACGAATGTGATCAAGTAACTCCTTCAGGATTTCCTAGTTCAATATATGATTCATTAACCCACATAATAATAACTACTCCATTTAATCATACTAAAAAGACTTAATAAATTATGTCAAGACCCCTTTAATATTATAGTCTAGACATATCATGGGATTGCTAGTTCCTTAACTTTACTTTACTGCCATCATACATTTGTGCAGTTTTGACTTTAATTCTAGTAACCTACTAGTTTGAAATGATTGCCATGAGCTCAGACATTGCTATTAGATACTCTAATTTGACTAAGCAGTTTTGAATACTCTGCTGCAGACTGATTAATTTGATTATTGTATTCTACTTCAAGCTTAATCCCTAGTAAATATGATGTGATCTTAGCCCAAATTACTTCAAATGCCATTTTAGTCTGGCAAAGAATCATTATATTCCTATAGTTAATTGCCCATTTTGTACATATATCAGCAATTAAAACTCATGACTGTAGTGATTGGTTTTTAGTATTTTTTAAAATGAGATACAAAACAATACACATTCATTATATGTCCCATTTATAGGGAACAAAACATTCACAGGGCACATGCATTTTTTTACTTCTAATTTCATCTATACAAAATGATTATCAGGTAAATAATATTTAAATAAACATTTTCATGTTTACTGACTTTGACACTAAAATGAAAATTTAGGCAAAGCAGTAATACAAAGAACATTATTAATAATAATAATAATAATAATAATAATAATAATAATAATAATGTGTACTAGTATCATAGTCCAAAAGTTAGCTTCTAAATTCATTGAGGGGGGGCTTTTAGAGGAAATTTTTTGATGTGCAGCACCTCCTTGATATGGACACATTCTTATGATTTTTATAGGAACGTGTCGGTATTGCTTTAACTATTGCACGAGAACAGCAGCAACCCAATCATATTCAGTGGAGAAAAGATGAGCTAACCTTTTCCCACTGTGTCAAAGCCATATTGTGAATCATAAAGCAATACTCTGCTTAAGCTAAATTTAACTTGACACAGAAGCCTGACTGAAATGTATTGTGGCATTTGTCATGCATGCTGATGTTTACTGGAGGTTGGGAACTCATAATTATATGTCTTTTCGTTTTATATGGGTTATCCAATGGTTGACATTATTAAAAATAATTTTCATGTTAATCAAGGTACAGAAAAATAATTTGACACATTTCTTTTAAGGTGAAATGCACAGATAAACATTCCAGAACTGGAAACACAACTTATAGGGTAAGTTTGTTACCTTATTTTACCTTGGTGGTAACTTTTGTTTTCTGCAGAGACATGAAGGGGCAGATTTATCAAGGGTCGAAGTGAAAAATCTAATTTTCTAATTCAAATTTTCTAATTTTTTTATATGCCCAAAACTGTGAAACTCAACTAGGGAATTGTTAAAATTCTATTCGAGTTTTTTTAAAAATTCAAATTTGATTTTCAAGATTTATCATAAACTGACCCTTTAAGAACTTGATTTCAACTATTCGGCACCTTAAACCTGCCAAATTGCTGTTTTAGCCTATGGGGGATATCCTGGGATCAATTTGGAGTTGCTTGCAGCCTTCCTCTGAGAAAAAACTCAAATCAAATTTGATTTGAATTAGATCCTATTCACCCGAGTTTCAAAAAATTGCATTTCGAGTTCATGGGAGTTCATGGGAGTTTTAAATAACTCCCGTATACTCGAAATTAGACCCTTGATAACTGCCCCGAAGTTTATATCTTTCACTGCAGATTGCAGAATGAAAAACATCTACTGGAGTTTATTTTTGAACCAACTAAAAAAGGTAGCTTGATCACAATGGTATTTGTTTTAACAAAGAAAGAAAAACTAATATCAAACTTTAAAGGTCATATTTTGTACAATGATGTCAATCTGGTTAAAATTAGGCACTAATACCAAGAGAAACGTGTTCCTCTAAGCTCAGAGGCCTCCAACCTGTTTTATAGCCTTGAGCTACATTCAAATGTAAAAAGAGATGGGGAGCAACAAAAGCATGACAAAAGTCCCTTTGGTGCCGAATAAGGGCTGTTATTGGCTCTTTGGTAGCACCATGTAGACTGGCAGCCTATGGGTGGCTCTGTTTGACAACTCCAAAACTTGCCTCCAAGCAAGGAATTCAAAAATAAGCACCTGCTTTGAGGCCACTGGGAGCAACATCCAAGGGGTTGGTGAGCAACATGTTGTTCACAAGCCACTGGTTGGGGATCACTGCTCTAAGCTGCATGACTGATTACACTTCTTGGCCTGAATAGCATAGTAATATAGTAGATGAGGTTGAAAAAAAGACACACGTCCATCAAGTTCAATCTTTTTGGTAGTAAATCTGCTAATTGATTTCGAGGAAGCAAATTTGTTTCATCTTCAATGTTCTTCCTGGGGGCAAATTTCAGTAACCTGGTATTTTCTCACTTTCTAAAAAGGTATCCAACCCATTCTTGAAACCTAAATCTAAAGAATATACCAATACAACCGCCTTGGGTGAGATGCATGAATTGACAACCCTAACTGTAAAGAACCCTTTTTTAACCCCATCTCAGATGGAACTTTCGTTCTTCTAATCTGAATGGATGCCCTCATGTTTGCTGAAATGATCTACTGGTGAATAAAGCACCTAAGAGTTTATTATAATCATAACTCCAACCTAGCCAACCTTTCCTTTATCAGGTAAGTTTCTCTTTTTTGGACCTTTTTTTTTTACCTATTTTATTATTCTTTCTGAGGTTTGCAGACCAAAACTGCATGTAAATGTGTATTTGTTTTTGCAACAAACATTAAACAGTAACACCAAAAAATAAAAGCATTTTAAAATAATTCAAATATAATGTACTGCTACCCTGTGCCCTGTGGTTGCTTTAGAAAGGCTAATATAGTTTATATAAACAAGCTGCTGTGTAGCCATGGGGTCAGAAATTTAAGATGAAAAAGGAGAAAAAGCATAGGTTACTTAACAGAAAATCGATAAGCTCTGTAATAGAATACAATGGTATTCTACAGAGTGCATCTTTTATGTGCTATGTAACCTGAACCATGAATGACGGCTCCATGTTTATATAAACTATACTAGGCTTTCTAAAGCACACCGGTTTTACCAGTCCATGAAACAGTACATTATATTTTAATTACTTTGGAACACTTTAATTTTTTGGTGTTACTGTTCCTTTAAATTAAATATTAGCATGAACATTAATTCTTTTTTCCCGGTGTCCTGCAGGCCCAGTCCGACACCGATCCTATCTCTTTTCCAGAGCCAATAACTTCAGCTCTCCTATTTTACTGGGCAAGTTTCTTGTATTATTAAGTATGCCTTTAATACCGGTACCAGTCATTATATTTCCTATTTAACTTATGCCCCCCCTGCCATATATGATATCCAGATCCATCTCTCTGCCCCATACTATACTATATCCAAAAAATGTTTTACTACTTCCTACCCCAAAATGTCTCACTGCTCCCTCCCCCTAATTTAAAATCTCATGTCCAAAAATGTTACTTACATATTGAATTATGTCCATAAATGAGCCCTGCTAAGAAGGATGGATCATCGGTGAATTTTCAGTTTTGCATTGGGATTGTGCTCATAAATAAACCCTTATATAGTACATTCTCCACATGGTCCTGACCTTTCCAGGTAGATTTCCGGAATAGAAGAATGGTAATGAGCCATGCCATCTGGCATTACTCCAGCCTAAGGCTTCCTTTAACACATGAGAAAATTATAATTTCCACTGCGACTGAGGGTGATGGAGCCTGGCATGTGCTTATGCTACTGACATCTTACTGTGCTTATGTGACTTTTCATCTAGGATTCTGAATAAAAAGTTATTGCCTCCTCTTTCTATGATTAGTAACTCAGAACTGATCTAGTCCATTGAGACAAACTTATGACTCTCAATGCATGGTTACGCTATGATTGATAGATTGGCCTAATGACATCACAATCTACTTGCAGTTCTCTCTAACAATATGAGAGAAATTATATTATATTGGATTTTTGTCACAGTCAAGGCCAAAAGGTAGGTTAATGTGCAGTAACCTTACTTTGTTGTATTAAAGACCAATTAATATGCATTGTATAAGATCAAATCAAAGACATAACCGCAAACATTTAATTTATAGTCTCAGAAGAAATGTCAGTGCACAAAGCACACATCTCAAAATCTTCAGCATATGTTTCAATCGCAAATAGATTTAGGCTTTATAATCATATTAGTTTTAAACTCATTATTTCGGACACTTATTTCTGACAGAGATAGATTCTTTAAAACCTTGTAACCCAGAGGGTTACTTTTGAATCAGCCATTTTCAAAAATCTATTATTTTTAGGAATTTTACAGGATATTCATGGCTCTTGTGTACAGGTCTGGGCTGGGATGCAATATAGGCCATGGAATTTCAAGTGCACAGTTCAAAAATGCCCCCCACTAGCCTACTAAATAATGACCATCTATGGCATCTTACAGCAGCCCCTCTGACATTTGCCAGAATCCACAGACATAAAAAAATAAATTACAAATATTTTGCTAATCAGTAAATTCTCATTTATCTCATCAGTAAATTCTCATTTATTCTTTTTGACAATATTGAAGATATCATAAAGATTGTCGAATTACAAAAAAAGCATACAAGTTTGACCATTATAGCATAATCTTGTTTTAATGTCTCTGTAGAATGCCTCAGATAGGAAAAGCAATGCATAAACAAAAATATGCAGATTCTAGTGGGTAATGTGGCCTACAAATATTCTGGGTGTACACATCACACTAAAAATCCAAGGAAAGTACTGTACATATGGCACAAGGTACCAAAAATCCTCCACAAAATAAATTTGGCAATGCTGAAGGAATTGTGAAAGAATAGGTCAACTATACCACATTTGGTTCCATTTGGTTCTATTAAAGCAGGGGATAGCTAAACTTCCTAACTACTTCTCGCAAGTAAACCAAAGAGAAATGCAAAGGAGAACACCAAGGGGCACATTTCTTATGCTGTGTAATGAAATTCTGAGGAAAAATGGTGTAAAAAGCTGTGTAAAAGTGTATGCCTTTTACGCCATGCAAACACCAGATTTGCCGCTGTTATTTTCCATAATTTCCGGAATAAAAAAACTCTTTTTTTTTTTACAAAGCATAATAAATATGACCCTATGACTGTGGGCACCTGTGAATACATAGCTAGCAAAAGAGACATTACAAGAGACCCAGGTCTCATCCCTTAACTCCCCTACACACCCAACCTCCCTCCTCCTATCGATTTCCCATCTACCCCCTTAACCTGCTAGTCCACCCCTATCCCCTCCTCCGATCCTGTACCTACTTGTTTTTCTTACCTTGGTTTTTATTTTCATAGTCAATACATCTGTGATATCTTTGATCTGCAACAGAAAAAAAGTTTAAATCAGGAGACACTGCATTTTTATGCACACAGTTTGTTATTGGTTCAAACTATTTTAAGTAAAAATGCAAGACACAATAAACTAAACTAATTCTACACATAGTTATTTTAATCAACGTGCAGTTTTGTAAGGGTCCCATTAAGGCAATTAACACCTATCAAGTAACTACTGGAGACAAAGTCAATACGAGAATAGATAGGGTTTCTACTGTGTTATCAAGTACATACTGTAGAAAAATCACTATTACTTTTATTCTGCTATTTTGTCAGTGCAGTTTTGCTTATCACCTTAGGTGACAACCTATCAATAATCCATGTATGTCTATGTATCCCTGATGTTAGGGAATAATTAACTGTGCAAGGTACTACTGTACAAACAAACTGCTCTATAGCATCAATACTAAGTGCATTTAAGTTCAAAAGGAAGCCATTAAAAGTCAGATGGTGCACATTAATGGATGTAATAGCACATCAATGCTTTTTTTTTACAACTGGCAATAAAATAGCAGGATATCTGGTCTACCAATGATCAGTAATTGAGTCAGTTTTTATTTATTGTGTCTGAATGGTTTTCTTGTTCATGCATTTCAACCATAATATAGCTTTTCATGATAGCATTGTGACTTATTTGAATTGATTGTGCAGAAGGGAAAAAATCAATTAACTTTGAATCACTCAACCTAAATGGGCAATAACGCCATTCAATGTTTACAGTTTATTTACTTTAGTTCCTAAAGTTTTACTTTAAATTGCTTTTAGAAATGCCCTTTACTTTATCTTTGGGTAGAAAAATAACTAGTTTAACAAATAAACTTTATAAATATAAAAGAGATGTTTATGAGTTCTTTGCTACTCTGCCTTATGTTAATGGTAGTACTTGGGTGCAATATGGGAAATTCTCCAGAGGAACATATCTTATCCCTCTGTTGTCTCATGTGTTTAAAAAAACACTGAAAATAGCTGCACTAGAGCAGTAATTTCATTGATCAATAATCACCAAAAATGCATGAACTAGTTCATTGGTCAACATGGACATTAACATGTTTGCAAATATATATATATATATATATATATATATATATATATATATATATATATATATATATAGGAAAGAATGACCAGCAGTACCGAGATATTTCGTGAATAATCAAAGTGTATTAGAATAATCACATGTAAAGCCGACGTGATGTTTTGGTCCACACAGGGACCTTTCTCAAGGCAACCATGTCAAACATCCAAACAAGTTAAACCCATCAACAGGAAGTGACAAAACATCAGGTGTAGCAAATACATCAATTAAGGCTAAAAAGGCTATATCAATCATGAAAGTGACCAAGTGTCGTATATGTGCTTATATATAAATAGAATCATAAGCCTCAGAAAAGTGCTAATGTGCTTAGAGTAATTACTCATTAATATTTCTCACAACAGTACTATTAAAAGTGAAAATTTGAAGTTAAAACGTTATACAGTGTGGTAAATATATATATTGATACATAAACAGGATAGGTGATGTTTATAAGGATTACTGCTTTACATCTTTGTTTTTAATAGTGCACAGGAAGAAACAGAGAACACATCAGACTGAATTAAACGCAGATGCTTATGGCAAATGCTTGTCCTAAATATACAAATCAAGTATAAGTTTTATTGCATGCATCATACAGTAATTACGTACAAAGCAATGAATATAAGGAACTGTGACATGCAAAGATTGTTCCATTGTTCACCAAAGCCCATTTGGACTCAAAGGGGCACATTTATCAAGGGTTGAATTTCGAGGGTTAATAAACCCTCGAATTCAACCCTCGAAGTTAAATCATTCGAATTTGAATATCGAATTTGAAGGATTTAGCGCAAATGCTTCGATTGAAGTAAAAATCATTCAATCGAACGATAAAATCCTTCGAATAGAACAATTTTAAGCGATCAATCGAAGGATTTTTATTAGATCAAAAATTTTTTAGAAAAGTGCTGGGGAAGGTCCCCATAGGCTAACATTGAACCTCGGTAGGTTTAAAGCGACGAAGTATGTAGTCAAAGTATTTTTTAAAGAGACAATACTTAGACTATCGAATAGTCGAACGATTTTTACTTCGAATCGTTTGAATCAAAATCGATCGAATTCGACCCATTGGATGGTCGAAGTACCCAATAAAATACTTCAAAATTCTAATTTTTTTTCATTCGAATCCTTCACTCGAGCTTAGTAAATCTGCCCCAAAGTGTGGAGGCTTACCGAACCATTTCATTTTGACCTAAACTGTTTATGTTCACTAGCTAACATCTGTGCATGGAAACAGAGACTGCATTCTTGCCAGACCAGCTATTTCACGTAAGTATTGTACAAGTGTCATTGCAATTTAAGGTCATATGCTACTTATGCCCTGTGTTGGCCACCTATATTAATAAAGACCCAAGACAATTTCCAGCTCTGTATTTTAAATCTATTCAAAAGTTGCCCATTTCATTAACTGCTGACTAAGTACTATAGCACATTGTGGGACATTCACTAAGATTCATAGTTGCGCCAGGCGTAACTTCGCTGCACTTCGCCACACTTCGCCAGGCGTAGTTTCGCCAGCGCTCCGCAAATTCACTAAAATCAGAAGTTGCGCTCAGGGATAGCGTAAGGTTGCGGAGTTGCGCTAGCGTTGATTCGCTAAGCGAAGCGAAGTTACGCTAGCGATGGTTAATTTGCATACGGCGCCAAATTCAAATTTCAATGGAGGAATATGTAGCAGAATTACAAATGCCTGGGAAACCATCAAAACGTTAAATAAATTTTTTATTTTGCCCTACACATGTGCCCACTTTATAGTTAAGTTGCCATGAGTTAGGAAATGTAGGGGAGAAGGAGGGGAGCCACAAAAAAAATTTTGATCTTTTTCAGCCTATCACCCATAATATAGAAAAAACGCCAGCGTTTTTTGGGACTTGGAAAAAATTTTAACTTTTTTTGAAGAAATCCCTATCTACTCTATTGCGCTTCGCCTGGTCTGAGGTGGCGAAGGATGTTTAGCGTAAAAGGTAGTGTTCAGAACAATGCGCGCGTTAGTGAATTTGCGTAGTTGCGTCCGGTGCGCAAATTCGCCAGGCGTAAGGGTGCGAAGTTACACTAGCGAAGTTACACCAGCGTTCGTTAGTGAATTTGCGAAGTAACGAAAATGCCCAACGCTAGCGAATTGACAGAGGCAGTCAAAATGCCTGTGAGTCCTGGAAAACTACGGACACTGTTGGCAGCAGGTGGATACTACTCATAAATGTTGTCTTTTTGAGCATCACCCCCTGCCAGTATCACTGTTGGCCATAGGCTGAACATTTGCCACTCCAGCTTTTATAAATTACATTTTTGGCTAACTAACTATATTAGAAACATTTTTTATTTTGCACAGCCGATATATTTACTCAGTTTTTATTTTTACACTGAACTGTTCCTTTAATAGCAAGCATGAGTACAACAGTTGACAAAACATACAATGTACCATAGCCCTAATGGTATTTAAGACAGATTAAGTTCAAATGAGAACTCTGTTTGTCTTTGCAAATTTTCTTGCAGTTCTGCTGCAATAACCCTATTCCTTTTGATTATTAGATTAGGACCCTTAGAAACATACTTCAAGCGCCTTATATTTATAAGTATCCATTTAGGGCCAGGAAGCAGAAGATATCTCTATGGTTTTAATTATACCCTCAGTGATTTTATTATATCCATAAGGGAAGTATGAATCTGGATTTTTTAATGGATTTTTTAGAACTATACTTTGCAATTCTTGCATCCACATATTGATTTTTGGTTGTACAAATGTTGTAACATAACTGTTGAGTTTTACAGCCAGTGTTGACTTGATTTAGATATAGCTGTTACCTGTTATGAACAAGTCTAAGGACAAAAAGGCCTAACCAACTTCTGCAATCTTAACTTTTTTTGACAGCCAAGAAAGATCTGCTCTTCAATCTGGCTCTGAAACTGATAGGGTGACATTCAAATCAATACAATGCAGTCTCAGACTGCACACAGTCTTTGACTCTTCTTTTAAGGTCAAAAGAAGAGCCAAGAGGAAAAAAAATCACTTGTATATATAGATGTATGTAGAATTCAATGTCTAGGAGCATGAGACTGCAATTTCAAATGTCAAGAGTTCGTACATTATAGCTAGGATGCTGAACATGTAATGCTCCATAGAAACATTATATAGTGATGAGTCTATCATGTTCATAGCTGAGCTTACAAAATGTTTACTGTAGCTGCAAAGCTGGGGATATTCTTCCAACTAGGTTTGCTGCAGTTACTGCACACATACACATTAGTACCTTGCTGCATACAAGTCACGTAGTTGGATTTCTGTTTTTAAAGTAACTCCATGGTGTATTTTCTTGTTATAAATGGATTCACCTTCTAATGTAAACAAACTGACAATTTTTAATTATACAAGGCGTAAAGACAGGGGTTCAATAGCTTTTTTAACATAAAAGATGGCAAATAGTTTACAGAATAGACTACTGCTTCATATAACATTACAGAATAGAAATAAATACATAGGGGGTTATTTATCAAAGGTCAAGTTTTTGGTTTTATTTATACCTCGAATAAACTCACAACTCAAATGTTTTCTAATTTATGAAAAAACTTTTTAACCCAAACATTTGAGTTTTGACTGAGAAATATCCTTGAAAACTGAAATTTTTCAGGTTAAATACAGCTTAACCATTAATAAATCTGCCCCATAATATATTAATTTACATCAGAACAACTGTCTACTTTTACCTTATCTTTTTTTCCACTATTTTCCATTAAATGCAAATAGCAAGTAAAAACTTTAAATATGTTCTTTAAATTTTGTGACAAAGATACTTAACACATTAAGTAAGATACAAGGAATATTTTTTTAGGTACAAATTTAGATTTCAATACATTTGAGGAAAGGCTTTGTTCAGGGCTAAGGCTATTTCTTCTTCACTTCAGGTTTTGGGGATTCAGTTTAAGGAGAATTGTTTTTCCCTTGGTCAATACCAAATTTCCCCCATAGACTTTAATGGAGTTTTCATGTGATAAACCAGTGGTCCCCAACCTTTTTTACCTGCGAGCCACATTCAAATATAAAAAGAGTTGGGGAGCAACACAAACATGAAAAAGTCCCTTGGGGTGCCAAATAAGGGCTGTGATTGGCTATTTGGTAGCCCCTATGTTGACAGGCAGCCAACAAGGGGCTCTACTTGGCACTATACTTAGTTTTTATGCAATTAAAACTTGCTTTCAAGCTTGAAATTCAAAAATAAGCACCTGCTTTTAGGACCCTGAGAGCAACATCCAAGGGGTTGGAGAGCAACATGTTGCTCGCGAGCTACTGGTTGGGGACCACTGTGATAAACCATGATATAGAGTCCTGCGAGGAACCAATTTCTAAGACCCGTCCCGAACCCGCAACCCACAGCCTGTGACCTGAAACGGAACCCGCATATTTACCCATTTTAATCTGCTACCCGACCTGGACCCGCAACTGCTTTATCTGCAACCCGACATCCACCATCAAATAGGAAGTGATGTTGCTGCAAACCGGAAGTGACATCATCAAAAGTGGGCGGGACAGAAACACGTTTTGTAAAACTTTAAAAGAAGTAAAATATAGACAATATAACATAAGATAGGAAATTTAAATAAGACCTGCAACCGACCCCCAACCCGCAGACCCGAATCCCCCAGACCGCATCTATACCCGCACCTGAAAATCCTAACCTCATTCCTCAGGGTGCCCGCTTTTTTTGTGGGTAACCTGGAGGTACCCGACCCGCTGTAGGACTTTACCATGAGATACAGTAAGTTGTTTCTTGTGGAAATAAATCTGGCCCTTTGTGTCATGTCATGCAGAGTAGTGAGGCTCCCTCAGCTTAGCTTGTTTATGATTGGGCAGAAGCTTGTGAATACTCTAAAATATTTTTCATTTTGCATTATTAAACTTTTTCATTTTGCATTATATTTTGTAATATTCTATTCTTTCCCTTTCTTTAACTTTACCTTGCTTACAATGTTTACCTTTATTTTTTGAACCCAAAGTTTACTTAGCATGTACTCTATTTAAATAGAGTGGATTAAATTTAGTAAGAGCAGTTATAAAGAGGAAATACATCTCTGTAAATCCTTTCCCAGGAAAACAGAATATGTCATGCATATGAGGCCTTTACCTTGAAGAAACAGCTCCGGCAATTCAGAAGTGATAGATTTGCAGATTATGCAGATTTACAGTGAAGTGACATGTGGAGCTCTTCATGTTTTCCACATGCTGCTTAGCACTGTTATATAGAGAAAGGGCTAATATCACCTTGTTTTTGTTTCTGTGACATACAATATGATGAGAAACATGCCCATCACTGTTATTCTTAAAAACACGAATGTTATTTGCAGTGGTTTATAGGTCAATTGCCAGGTTTTTAAAAATAAATCTTCTTTACCAACCTATCCATAAGGTTTAACAAATTCAGAATAAAAGGTATAAAACACTCCGCAAAAAATTCTGACTTATGAAATGTATAAAAATATGACTTTACAGAAAACTGAAGTATCAGAAGAGATATATCTGTTTGCAAAGAAGCGACAGATTAGAAATTGCATGATAAATTCGTACTGATACTAAAGTGATATTTCAACTAGAATTGCTCATTGTAAAAGCAACTTTGCCGGCCTTGAAAGATGGTTGGAGAACACAACCCAAAACTGCTGTGCACCTTGCATATTGAACAGACTGCCTGTGTTACAAAGCCTTGCTTGTGTTCACTTGAGTCAGCATTTGTGTCCGTTTAGATTTGCCAAATTTCATTTTTTTATTTGTTCTGCAAAACTAAAAGCTCAGAATGTCATTGACAGAAGGACAAGCAATATCTGCAATCAAAAGCCTAAGTAAGGTACTCTTTGTAACATGGAACTGGCTGTATGCGCTGGTGCATTTCTTATTGTTGGATAAATAAACCAGCAGAGTTGGTACTAATATTATGTCAACCAACCGATTATAAATTGAAATAAAAGAATTTAACCCAAATGATACAAACATATTTTAGGAATCGTGGGTATGAAAAATGTAGAGTGTAGAGAAAACAAGGTGGGGAAACAGCTATAATGGGAATCTAGCTTAATTTTTAAATCTTTTAAAGATATAGTTCAGTCAAACACTAGTTTTGTTTGGTAAAAAAATGTATATGAAAACATAAGCAACTTTCCAATATAAATCAATTTTCCATTTTCTGTTTTTATAGTAAATTATAAACTGAATTGCAATTAAAAGCAGTATGTTATATTCTCTGCACTCTTGGCTCTTATTCCTGAAACAATATTACAAGCCAGATCTGGAGGAGAACTGAATGAATTACATTTACACATAAACTTTGAACATTGACAATATCTCATAAATGTATATTGGAAAGTTGTTTCAAATTACATTTTCTTTCATTATGCTTAAAATTAGTTTATGGTTGAAGGATTCCTTTAAACAAACGCGGAAGGATTATTGACTCAGCATGGAGGAAATGAAAAAAGAATTTTGATTTTTCAGTTGTTTGAAATCTGTGTCTAGATGACAAGTTAGATAGTATAATTTTAAGGATAATTTCGCATAAACCAAGATGCCTTCCAACTTTCCTTCAGAAGCCTGCATGTTCTGTCTTCTACCATAAGCCTCTTTTGTAATCACAGTGATAAGAGTATAAAGTAGAGGAACGCTCTGCACAAATGACATTTAAACGAATAAATTTCATTTTATCTGTGAATACAAATATTTGCAGTTTAATCCTGCTTGTGTTTTGTATTCTTTTAGATTATACTGTTATCACAATCTTAAGCACTAGTTTCAGAAATTGCAATCCTCCACTTTTGCTACAGTTCAGCCATCAGCCAGAATAAGTATATAGCAATGAAAATTTGCAATGGTAAGCCTGATCTCTGCTGCATGAGTTGCTGTATATGGTGATGCAACTATTAAAGCCTTCTTTGTGGATATAACAATCTTGACAATCTTGGTGAGCATATTTAAAATTGCTTTGTAAAAGATGCTTAAATAGGAACAATCCTGAAAATTAAAATTAGAAATTCTATACCATTTCTGAAATAATTAAGCTACTCTTTAGTGACTCCCTCTCAGCAAGCTGTCTGTCTTGCAGAATTTATTCATTTATTATTAATTCATTTTGTTATGGTTATTTATCTCTAATACATCACTGGTCTGTACTGCATTAACCTAGATGATACCAGTTCCAATGGTAAACAACCAGCTCCAATGCAAGAACAAAATATTATGTTTAGAAAATTACTTATTGCAATGAGATATAGCCTATTTTATTTTTATTTTTTTAATTTCAATAACAGTTCTGGAAAAGCCAGAAGTGCAGATATGAGTAGTGATGGGAGAATTTGGGGCATTTTGGAAATTTCCTGCGAAATTTGCGAAACAGCGAAAAATCTGCGAAAAGGCACCGGCATCTCATGTTTGATGCCGGCATCCATTTTTTGGATGCTGGCGTATATTCACCGGCGAAAATGCGCCGGCGTCGGTGCAATTTCGCAGGCAAATTTTCACGGCGGTTTCACAAATTTATTCACCGGCGGTGAATCACGGAATTCACCGCGAATTCACGCCTGCCGAATAACTTTGCCCATCAGTAGATATGAGTGCTTTTTGGCCCAAAAACACTCAGCAGAGCATTTAAAACTTAAAATTTGATTTGAATTTGAAAATAACCATTGACAATTTGATTTGGACTTATATACAATTTTGAACTTATATGAAAGTGTCACACACTGTAACCTACAACACTTTAATACCCTCTGAATTGTGTCTGTAAGTTACCCTCCCATTTAGACTGTAAGCCCTATGGGGTAGCGTCCTACATCCTGTACTGTGCTTTTCGCTCAGGGAGCGCTATACAAATAAAAATACACACACACATACTCCAAGAGATAACAAAATACTCCAAATGACTAAATGATAAAAAGTGGTAGCATGCTCATACCTACTGGTTAGAAATATTCAAGCTGATAGACGATGTCCTCAAGAAAGAGATGCCTATTACCCCTAAATTGACCATGCTGGGTATATTACCTCATGATATTACCATTAGGAAAAAACTATCCTTATACACATACTGTATTATTATTATTAATAATAATAATAATAATAATAAACAACTTCTAGCCCGATGAGTCTTGTCAAATTCAAAGATTAATAGATTAAGTAATAAAAATGGTACCTTAATAGATCATCAACACCCTAATCAGGGGGAAATACAAAGTGTATAAATCCTTAAAAATCTTGGATAACTTCTTGAAACAGCATAAAATAAATTATTGCTTATTCTCTCTACTCTTACTTATATGCTATCAATTTAACAGCTTGCTGTATCAAACCTAAATCTGTTTCTCTTTTAGAATTTTCCCCTTTTCCTTTCTTTTGTGTATTAGAAATGTTACTTAAATGTTGGTTAAAACTAAAATTTCTAAATAAAAATTACTTATGTACGGTACTTCTGATCAGATGAAAGTGATCTGTAGGAGTCAGTCACAGGAACTCTACGTTGGGCTAAAATAAGCAGGTGAAAAGAGCCCTTTGTAACATGAGATACAGTGTGAGATGGGAGTTAGTCTTTGGGGCATATTTACTAAAGGGTGAAAGTTAAAAGTTGGTGTATTTTTGCAAAAAAATAAAATTTGCCATTTGCAGTTGTATGGGGAAAATGTGCTGGCAAAATTACACAGAGTATTTACACAAACAAAATTTCGGTACATTAAGCATGATTAAGCAGATAGATACTCAATAGAGTAATAATGGCAAATTAGTCCCATTTCACTTTGCCAAAAACATTTGAGATGGCAAAAAATGTGTGTAATGCATTGAAGTCAATGGCTATTTGTTTGTGCAACTTTTTTTTAACAATACTTTGGAGTACATGGACATTTTTTCTTAGTGAAACATTGAAAATGTTACTAATCACTTGGGGGCAGATTTACCAAGGGTTGAATTTCGAAGTGGAAAAAACTTCGAAATTCAACCATCTAATTGGATTACTTCGACTTCGAATGTCGAAGTCGAAGTTTTTTTGTATCGAATTTGGCCGTTTTCGGTTGAACGAAAATCGTTCGATCATATGATGAAATCCTTCAAAACAAACGATTGGAGCTATTTTTCTTCGACTTCTAAAGACTGTCTCTTTAAAAAAAATTTTGACTTCAATACTTTTGCCGAAGTGCTATGTTAGCCTATGGGGACCTTCTACAGCATTTTTCTACGTTTTTTGAAGTAAAATCGTTAGATCGTACGTTAAAATCGTTTGATTTTAAGTATTTAATCGTTCGATCGAATACACAAATTCGATGAAAAAAGTTTGAATTCGATATTCAAATTCAAAGTATTTTAATTTGATGGCTGAATTTCAAATAATTTTTTACTTCGAAATTCGACCCTTGATAAATCTGCCCCTTAGCCAAATGTTGGCTATGGGTTCTAGGAGGTCCCCATAGGCTAACATTGCAATTCGGCAGGTTTAAGATGGCGAAGTGTCGAAATTGAACTTTTTTAAAGAGACAGCACTTTGATTTTCGAAGTCGAACTTTTTTACTTCGAATCAAACTCGAATTTAGGCCTATTCGATGGTCGAAGTACCCAAAAATTTGTTCGAAATTCGAACTTTTTAAATTCGAAAATTCACTTCCACCCTTAGTAAATCTGTCCCTTGGTGTAAGTACAATTTTGATTAAATATGGAATGTCATAATGAAAATATGTCAGGTGTATTAACGTACATTACGTATAGGTGTAGATAAAAAAGGTCTAACAACCTTTTTACTTATAGTAATGTTGATGTATTCATTTGCTCTAAAAAAGCATTTTTCAGATTTTGGGTTCAAATCCTTTGCTGTTTAACACAGAGTTAGGGCACTCTTAGCTCATAAAAAGTTACAGGCATATAAAATATTGCTGTATCAGTCATTCAGCCATAGCTCCAAGAACGTCCAGCCCTCAATATAAGTGTTCATCTAAAATCTGTTCATAATAAAATATTTGAATTGGACTGCTAGGACTGCTAAATAATCAATCTCCCCTTTGGGTCCCAAACAACTACTCTGGTGAACCCTAGGATGGTTAGCCAAGCTAATACTAAATAATGTAATGTTAAGGGTCAGATTTATCAAAGTGTGAAATTGGAGCTCAACACAGTAAAATTCCTCCACTCTCTCTTCATTCCTAGGGTATTTTTAGAGGTGCATTTGTCAACGGGTTAAAGTTACAGTTCGCCATTTGATAAATAAGCCTATAAAAATCCCATAGGAATAAAGAGAGCTTGGAGGAATATGATTGTAATGAGTTCTAATTTCACACTTTGAGAAATCTGCCCCCATAGTGTTGGAAAGGCATAGTAGAAGTAAAGTAGAAGCAAAGTAGAAGCGTAATAATAATGATTTTAAAAAAAAACCTAATCGGTACATAACATAAGTTTCTCTAGACAAAGCAACGTGAAGTTTGTTATTCACTTAATGCAAACTATAATAGGAAAATAATTATGGCATACATCCAAAACATAAACTATTATAAAGATGAACCATTGTGCACTTATTTATGAACTACAGTAAACTTATTTTGTAAAATAACTGCTTTCAATAAGTGGAATTTCATTTGAACTACAAGATAATATAAATCAAATGGATTCCTTCCAGACTGATACCCATGTGGGAGTAGGCTGTTTATGATTCAAGCAGATGTCTCTTCTATTTATAGGGTAAGCAGTCCAACCAAAAAATATTTTTTTTTCTTCCTTTATAGGATTTTAATGCAGCAATTTGTGTCCCAGTTGTATTTATTAGAAACATTAACTTTTCATTCCCATTGAAAAAACATTGATTCTGGCATACAGTTTTACATATTCTTTTAGATGTACATTTTCAACAATTATTAAAATGTAACAATTATTTTACTGTATGAATTTCTTATAGTGTTACAATAATTTCACAATTATTAATTATCATAAGTCCCCTTTACAGTCTGAAATTGAAACTCCCAAACCAAACTCCAAATCAAAGAGAAGACTTTGTTTTTTGTGATATTTTTATATGTAAATAGAAGTAATTGTAAATGTCAATATAGGATAAACAATATAATTTGTGAGCTTGAATATGAGTGCTTTCTTCTCCATAGATAGTTAGGGGCATGTCTGACATTACTGCTCATGTTTCCATTGATATTGATATTAACAGTGATTTTTTTTTAGAGGGCATCAAATACTGTGGGGCAGTACACAGTATATCAGTAAATATTGCCTCTTTACATTTTTTATCTTAAGCCACCTTTTATTGGTGTACTGTGTGCCATTCAGCGATCACCTGACAGGAAGAAATATTGGATTAAGAGAGACTCAATATGTTCATTAGCTGATACAGTAAAGCTAGCATTTTGTTTGCTCTTTCTTTGAGCACAATGCCACACACAAGATGGAGGGTGGATGGAAGTGTTTCTATATGGGATTATCCAATGGTTTTATGTTATTTTTTTATGGAGGCCGCAGCATTCAGGGGTTTCCATTTAAATGGAAAACTGGTAGAAATTTCCCATATTGTAATAACTTGCACCATAAAAATATTATGGATTCTGGAAAAAAGATTTCAAATTTATTGTAAAAGCTTTCTGGATTTCAACATGTGAAAATATTGCAGTGTTAACACGGACCTATGTTTGTGGTTGCTATTGCCACTAACTAGTTTGAATTGGTTTGAGATGAAAATTATATAAAAAAGTTATATAAAAAAAAATTTGCGAAACCTAAACACACAGCTGGGAGTGGAGGGTGGTGTAGGGACACTAGAATAACTGTGTAGATGTACCTTTTTATTTTGGCAATTACATGTGGCTACATGAATGGATGAAGGAGCATAGTAGGAAAATAACATGTTGATGTATGGATGCTGTATGATGCTCAGATTATGCCTTCTCTTGCCAATTGTACTGTGATATGGCCCTATGTGGGCAAGTTGTAATGTTTGTTTTTGCAAATGTAAAAAAAAAAATAAAAATTGAAAAAATGCGAATAAAAATATAAATAAATAAAAAAAAATTGCGAGTATTCAATCTATATTGATTACGGATCTATAGCAAAAAGTATTTGTGGAAATATTCCTAAGCAAAAAAAGCACTTGAAAAAAAAAATGCATAGTCATATGATCTAAGGGTACAGAATTTGCAGGTTTAAAGGGTGCAAACTGGGCTTGGTAAGGCACTTACAACTCTTTCCAAAAAAGCCATTTTTAAATATTAACATGTATCTATACTGAAGAGATCAATCTGCAAACTTTCCTAGTTGACTGATGTTAATTAGATTGATTTATGAATGAAAGTAGTGTTATTGGATTTGTTATGTTATTCTACAGGACACCTAAATGATTCAGTGTTCAAGGAACACATCTGTGTTTTACTTGGTTGATAACAAAGGGCCAAGGTATGGCTATTGGGGCCGAGATTTAAAACCTGCCATGAGGCAGACAAGGTTTAAAAGCACAATGTCTCGGTATGACTTTAACTACCACCTGCCAATGGAAAATAACTTTTTAGCAAATTTGTTCTTGTGCAGATTTGGCCAATGACATACAGGGTACAGTCAGGGTGTAGCTGGAATGTTTCAGCCAGAGCAGAAGAGCCCGGAAAGTTTCCTTTATAGCTAATAACAGATGGCATGGGTGAATAGGAATGAAAAACTCTGGCAGGGAATAGGCCCCATTTGCCATGGCTCAGAGCATCTTTACAAACCCCTTCTTGCTGCCCTGACTATAACAGGAAAGGCGAAAGGAATGCTTCAAGTTATATTCATGCACTGATCCACTTGCTCCCATTAGGACCTTCTACGACCCAGCATAGTTTGTAACTCTCCTGATATGCTCAGAAAAAAGCAGAACTATGTTCCAAACCTGAAAGGTTTATTGCTCAGTATGTAAACAAGCCTGCATGTATGCTTTTTTAACACAAGTATTTTCTTATCTATTGTATTATTGATATTGCAGATAGCTCCATTGCTTATACATTAGTGAGACATGATATGGTTTTCTTATTTGATGAGAATAATATCATAAAGCATAAACTTTGCAATGATTCTGTAACTAATGAAAGAGAAAATGTATCAGCTCCAGAAGCTTTTGAAAAAGAGCACTCTAATAAGCATAATAGTAGTTAGACGTCCATCAAACTTGCTTGAAATAGGATCATAAAGAACAATTTTCACCTTCATCACCAAGTATGGAATAAAATGCATCATTTCCTGCGAAAGAGAGAGATCTGGTGCAACAGTGTAGATGGTAATGATGATCAGCTTGTTAAGATAAATTTAGGCTAAAGTCGTCAAGATAAATCATCTGCCTCACCTATTTCCGCTTCATAATAATCTTTATTAGCATCATTTAGATTGTCATTGCCAAATATTTTGTAGAAATACAGCTGGTATTGGAAGTCATCCTACATCTCTGTCCCAAACATCAAGCCACGCAATCCTCTTCTCATTTGCAATTCATCCCAAAAATGTGCAACAACCAGATGTCAGTTTATTAATTTACTGAGTTTTCTTAATGGTCTCTGATAATATTATTCTTTATGCACAGTAAGCTTATCCTGTTGTGGGCAGTAGCCAAAAGTGTATAACTCTTATTTGTATGTGCCTGCAAAAGGAAAAAGTATCTTTTGCTTCCTAGACTAAAGCTAATGGTAAACTCAAAATGATTCTTTATATATATATCTTTATATATATCAATGTGATTTATCATGATGCATTCAACGTTTCTACACAACAGTCAACCTGTCTGTAGAATAAATGAATTATTAGATGAAACAGTGCACCTATCAGAGATAGAGTTCACATATCAGATGTAAGGTGGGGTTAACAAGACTATATTCTGGTGATAAAGGATACCTTGATGTTTGTAGGGGCATAAAAATGTTGTCAGAAGGGCTAGCTGAACTAGAAAGGATGTGCTCTGTAACCTCGAGCAGGCATATCAATGGCTTTAAAACTGGAGACAATATGTAGTTGAAAACAAAGAGTGTAATAAAAAAAGACAAGGCTGAACTTAGGTACAAGGGGTGGATGGAAACAGAGTCAAACTGGGAAATCAGAATATGGGAAACATGGGCAGGGCAGAAACAGAACCACAGGATCTCAAGAGAAAATGACCCTAGAATTCTAGATACAGGAACTTTGGAAGGTTGATTACAAGTAAAACGCTTTATGATCCAGCAACGGAGTAAAGGAGGGGGTAGGCTGAAATAGCCTAGATTCCAAAAGTTTCAGGTGTACCAGGTAAAGCATAGGTAAGGTAAAAAGAAAAGTGTGATTTGTGTTTATTCAAGCACTGGTTGAATACATTGATTGGTGATAGATTGATAATATTTTAGTGCAGGTATGAAATCTGTTTTGTGGAATGCTTGTTTTTTTCAGATAACCTTATTCATAACCTTATTTATTTAACCTTTTTAGATCACCTTATTAGATCAAAATGGATTCCATGAGTGATGGTCTCCTAATAAGATAATAATAATAGCAGTAGTAGCAAAGAACATTGCTATCAACAGGGGGCAGTTATAGGGGAAAAAGTTTGCTCTCAGCAACTCAATCAATGAGTCATTTGTCATTTAATTAAAAGTGTAATGCCATTAGAAAATCTAATGAGTGTGGTAGCTAAGTCTCTGTGCAACATTAATATATGTTTTAAAATAAGCTGTCATTTTATTTTTAAAAAAAGTATTGGTATTTTCAGATTGTATCCATATTTCAGCACTATACACTCAAAAGTAGACTCAAGAGTTAAAGGTATATCTTCATGTCTTGCTATTTAAAAATACATCTGTTAGTAAGTGAATATAAATGAAAGTACTTAATAATAGATCAAAAGACTTGGCTAATAAATGGCACATATGTGCTATATTGGGAGTTCAGTAGAAAAATATAGGATATATTTGTATGCAAGCAAAGCTAAGAAGTTGGGTCTTTATATAGGGTAATCTGTAAGGAAAGTCTGTATGATTTCAGAAACACTCATTATAAATGGAGTAAATTAGATGGAATAGAAAAACTGTGCTGCTATTAAAGCTAAGCTTTTGCTTGCTGATTAATGACCCATGTGGTATAATTGCTAGTGGCAGCACTCAGAATTATTTAAATGGCTGAAGTGCTTTAAAAAATAGGGCTTCCACTAATCTCATAAAGTTGCTGGTACATTTTAAACGCACAGTATTTTAGCACTGCATTTTCATTAAAAATGATTTTTCTTGATATAAATTATTTTTCCAGACCAGACAATAAAAGAAATCATAGAAAAGATTTCAGTAAACAGAAAACCAAAAACCTTTTTCAAAACAGGCTATTTATTGGAGCCTTAATAGGTTTAATCACCATATCCAATATGTATTTATTCACAGTGCTACAGGTATTTCCATGTACTGTATACGTTCAGAGCTTGTCGCTTTATGTAAGACCTTACTATGTGTGCTGACTGTGTGAACATTATATTGTGGGACAATTATTAGCATAAATGGACAATGGATTACTAAATTTCTCACCTGATTTGATTTGATAAAACAGAGACTGCAAGCATTTGATATTTCTTGAGGCAGCACTGTTGCTTGGGATTAGAGTAAGAGCTTAATTTTCCTACAAGCCCTTGCTACAGAAAGTGCATTGAGAAGGCCAATAGCCAAAGAACCAGAGGGAAGAGGAAGGGAGGAACCAGCCAGGAGAGGGGTGCTGTGCTAGAATACTTAGGGGGTAATTTATCAAAGGCAGAGTTGCGTTTTCCATGAAAAATTTGAGTTTTCCAGGGTATTTTTTCCAGGGTATTTTTTTTAGTCAAAAATCAATTTTTTTGGATTAAAAAAACCCTGAATTGTTTTTCAAAAGTTATTACACCCCCAACCTGGAAATATCTTGAATTTGAAAATACACCAGCAAAAACCTGTCGAGGTCATATAGAAGTCAATAGCAGAGGTCCCTGGAACCACTGAAAAAGTTTTTTTTTTGGTGGGTTTCACTCGAAAACTAGATGAATTCAAGCGAGTCAAGGTTTTTTTTCTGTTGACAATTTAACAATTGGAGTTTTTGGGTTTCTGACCTTGAATTTGCTGATTCAAGCTTTTTAAATTCGAGTTTTTTCTTAAATTAGAGACCATTCTAGTTATGAGTTCATTCGAGATTTGAAAAGCTCACAAAGCTCTAAAAGTCAGCCTTTGATAAATAACCCCCTTAGAGACTTGGGGGCAAATTTACTAAATTGCAAAGTGGTCAGAGTAGGTGAAGTTCAATAGAGTAGATAGGAGTTAGTACTAAAATTTTGAAAAGCTTTCTAAGTCCCAAAATAGTTGAAAAACTTTCTGTCCCAAAAAACGCTGAAGTTTTTTGGTTGTTTTAAGCTGAAAACGAACAAAAATTTTTTTTAGGGTGCCCACCTTCCCCCCTACATTTGTTAACATATACTGTGGCCACATGTGTAGGGCTTTAGAACACCTATATAAACTTTTATTAACTTTCCCTCGGCTTGTTTAGTGTTCTGTATGCAATGTATTTCGCCTCCTGAGCGCAAGCGGATTTTAGTGAATTAGCGGCGGCCTGGTGAAAATTCGCCTGGCGAAGTGCGGCGAAGGCTGCACTAGCAAATTTCCAGACTTTAGTAAATTAACCTCTAGGAGTTTTGTGTTTTTGAGACTGCTACTAATCTGCAGAGGGAGACACTGCAGAGTGCTGCTTGCTGGGAGTTGTTTCCTTTTACCTGAAGGGAAAGTGCGCAAGGTCCCAGAAGCCACTGTGTTCCTGGTTTGCGGCCTACCAGTCATCTTTATCAGGAGAAAGCTACAGTGAGAGGAGAAGCAGAGTTCCTTCTGAACTGTGAGTCGCTTTTAGCCCTTGATTTGGGAGTTAGCTGTTCAGTCCATATTGTATCTGTGAAACTGTGTGGTTTCTATGGATTGGGGAGCACCTGAGTTGCTGGATGTTTCCACAGTCCTCAGATGTGTCTCCCTCTCTACTATCTGAGTGTGTTGTTCCAGTGAACCAGCAAAGCTGCTAAAGTGACTTCAGGGATTACACAGTTACCTCATCCACCTGCAAGGATTGTAAGTAATACTGAAAGCATTGTATCTGCATCTTGTGTCATCTCCACATCCACAGACAGAATCCAATTTCCAAGTTCAATATTCAACCTATATAGCAGCCTGTCCAGTTCTTCAGATACTTGATGATTAAGTATCTGAATGATACGAAGCACTGTATCCTTGTATTCCGAAATAAACTACCAAATTATCTTACAAGTTTGTCTGGAAGATTCGTCTTTGGAAGTGCCTGCTCCTTTTTTCATATGGTTACCCGCTCCCTCGGCTGAAGGTTTAGGGCGGTGCACCTGGACCAACTCCCGCAATTGAGGTGTTTTTACTTTTTTTAGACCTGAAAACTTTAATTCAACTATCAACCAGTGTTCATTATTTAAAGCGTTCAGTGTGTGTAATAAAACCTCTTAAAGGTTCATAAAGTGCAATAAGATTTGGAAGCCTAATGAAGAATATTACATTGCTATCTGCGAATTTTTATTTACAAATTAGTTCTCTTTGCGAATCTTATTACATTTCCCCTTTAGACATCTATATGATATAGTATTACATGCAGCATCTAGTATTTCTTTCCTGCATGTTTAAAGAAATATCTAAACTCAGATTTGAAGCTGGGATTACTGGTCTGAAATATAGCTGTGAACGAAAAGCATTTAGTATCAGACTGAAATTCACTTCACTTATTCATGGATGTAGTAAACATTCTTAGGAATATGCAATGTTCCCAGGACACTCTTAATGGTCTTTGTCTGCTTAGAATTTTCAAACCTCTAATTTAGCCAAACAAATGACTTTCCTTGACAGAGGACATTGTATTGTTCAAAAATAGCTCACAGTTGGACTAAATCCCTTACTGAGAGATAGCTGTAGTACATTTATAACTGTGAATATATTGTATATATTTTTAGGAACAAAACAGGAAAGAATTAGTAAAATTCTATAGATTTATGAGGCACAAGTAAAAATAAATAAATAATAAAATAATATTGCTGAATGGTCTTCAAAACATAACCAGTACATGTCTACCATTTATCTGAGTTCTGGCATTTAAGCCTTTTACTAAAATGCATTGAATAACAAATAATATGTAGGCAATGTTAAGCTAGAAGGCAAAAAAAACAATATAGTTAGGGAGGATTGAGAATTAAGATATAAAAGAATATAACATCTGCTATACAAAACAATGGCTTTAGTGGGGTCCAAGGCTATCAGTGCTTTCCAGACAGAACTTATCAATAGTTTAGTTTATGGGAAATAGGGTGCAACTGGCTCCAAACGCTATACTTTCATCAGAATGAACCTAGTTACATAGTTACATAGTTAAATTGGGTTGAAATAAGACAAAGTCCATCAAGTTCAACCCCTCCAAATGAAAACCCAGCATCCATACACACACCCCTCCCTACTTTCACATAAATTCTATATACCCATACCTATACTAACTATAGAGTTTAGTATCACAATAGCCTTTGATATTATGTCTGTCCAAAAAATCTTCCAAGCCATTCTTAAAGGCATTAACTGAATCAGCCATCACAACATCACCCGGCAGTGCATTCCACAACCTCACTGTCCCGACTGTGAAGAACCCCCTACGTTGCTTCAAATGAAAGTTCTTTTCTTCTAGTCTAAAGGGGTGGCCTCTGGTACAGTGATCCACTTTATGGGTAAAAAAAATAATGTCCTCTAATGTACCTAAATTAATTAACCTTTATTTGATGGTTGCAGATGCCATATTGGATCTGGGAATATCATCAAAGACCCTACTATATTCAATCCATGCATAAATTAAGCAGTAAAGTAAAATATGAGTGCTTGATGCACTTTTTACAGATGTGCATATTTTCAGCCAAAAAAGACGATGACAGTCAATGTGCATGTGTTGCAGTCTGTCTAAGGAGCATATTTATTATGCTATGTAAAATTAAATTTGTCAAAAAATACTGTGTAAAAAGCTATGTAAAATAAATGGCAAATTTATTAAGGTGTGTGTTATTTTCATGCCATGCAAATGCCAGATTTTACACCGTTATTTTATATTGCTTCTGGCAAGTGAGAAAAAATGCGTAAAAAGTTTATACTATTTTTTACACCTTTTTACACAGTGAAGCCTGGCGAAGTGTGGTGTATTATCCAGATGTTTTTAACACAGCATAATAAATATGCCCCTAAGAGTACCAGAGTGCTGATAGGGTAAGGTTGCCAAAAGTCTTAATTGGTGGCTCATCGGGGGCTCAGTAGTTGTATGACCAAATATGACCAGATTTTGTCCAGTTCCAGTACCAGCTACTCAACATTTACTCTCATTGTTGTCTAATCATAATACTAGTGTGCCCAATACTGGCTTCTGATTGGTTGCAAAGGGATGCCACTACAGAAAATGCTGTTCAAAATGAAACTGTCACAAATATGCAGCACCCAGGGATTTCAAGGTCACTAGCCAGTTAACATCTCTCATTTTATATATATATATATATATATATATATATATATATATATATATATATATATATATATATATATATATAGTCCTGAAGTCCTAATTTAATAAAATGAAACCACTTAGTAGAAATATACAAAAATAATCAAACCTATTATTCTTTTTGACTTTCTGTAATGCATTGCCTTTTTCACTGAGGGTGTCTGTGAAAGATAAATGACTAAAGCCGTTTGGAAATATAAGTCATGGATTTAATGATGTCATTATTTTTCTTTGACAGCCAAAATTCAGAGGGAGTTTATATTCTACTGATCATGTTTATGTGCTGCCAATAAAAATACTCAAATGTTTTATTCTCTCTCATGTATTTGTTGTGCATTGCTTAAACTTGCAGGCTAGTTGGCGGTACAGTTATAGCCCATTCTCAATGACATATTTCATTATAAGAACTACTGCTATTACGCTAAAAATAATGTTTTATTTTGTCAATTATATTTCTAGCTCTGATACAAAAAGTCACAATAAAAGGTTTTATGCTGTTTGGATAGTGGCCGCAAGTATAATACTGGCTATTATTTTTTCTAAGGACAAACATTCTGTTCTACGGATATAAGGTGACTGAAGTGTAATTGATTCATAACTCTTGGATGCTGGTAAATTTGAGAAATTATGCTTTATTTCTTTATTACTAAAGCAGATGCATTATTTTCATTGTAATTTCAACAGAGATTAAAGACTGCTGCCCTCTGAGGATCACCTGGAGTGATCATGAATGCTAGTATTAGGTTACATCTGACCTCCAGTACTTTGCATTCAAGTGGATGAGGCTCATTCTCCAGCAGATGTCAAAGTTTGAATTTCTACCCCAATAGACCTTAGACGGATGCTAAATGTGGTGACCATGTTGGAACACTTGGGGAGAACCATGGAGTCAAAAAGCCCATGCCCTAATGTAACTATTCTCATTTATTGAGATGCATTCCCTGCATAGACTCCCTGCATAGGGAATTTCTAGGAATTCATGTGAGTACTGTTTTGCATTTAAAGGTTTATTAATAGATAAAATTAGAAGAATAGCCTCACATGAAAACAGAACTCAGTAGTTTAAAATGGGCTGTATTTAAAATACTTGTTTAAATTTAGAAACATTTAGCTATATATAAGATATTGTAGGTTAGTTGAGCCAGAGCAAGAAAAAACTACTAAACTGTAAAAATTTAGAAAATATAGACCTGTTATGTGACAGAAAATAACAGTGTACTCCACAAAGTCACTGGCACATCCAAAAAAGCTTGCATACAAATTTAAAGGCACTTTTATTTGAAGTGCTGCTAAATAGCAACATTTCTTGAAACCATAACCTATAATTAGTGCACATCTCCTTTCAGACATTTATTTAATCCAGATTTAAGATAGATTAATAAAAATGAGAGTTTTCAGCCCCATCAAGGTAAATTTCATTGGTATGTCCTAACAACATGTTCATTGTCACGTGGAGTTCTGCAACTCTCTTCTCTAATCTTCAATCGCTTTGCTAAAACAGTTTTCTGTGTCATTTAAAGGCATTCTATAGACATATACAATTAAAGTGTTGGCGAGGTGCTAGAAGCCAAGGACTGGTCAGGCTTTCAAACATATTCAAATAAGATACCAAAATACCACAGCAAACTAACATGCACATTTAAATGCGTGTCTATCTGGAGTGCAGTTAATCTATATAAACTATAGACAACAATATTATTATTATTACATTATTATTTAACTAAAGCATGAATTTTAAGTGGCAACAAAAGTCTTAATAAGGATGTAGGTTAAGATTCTAGGGTGTAGGAAGTAGCAAAGCACTATTTAAGTTAGCAGCTAATTTTTCTGCTGTATCCTAAATAGTTCCTTATCACAGAGAACAGTAAAGCAATATTAAATTAAGCAATCTCTTTGACAACATATGTTTTTAATAATAAATTAAAACATTAGGAAGTAAGGTTATTGGCAAGTTGAGATCATTTCTCCTTTCAAATTCCTTGGTGACAGGTTCCATCTATCCTAGAGTACTCAATGATATCACACAAAGCATTCAAAGTCTCTTGAAAGAAATCTGCATAGCACTGAAAACTAAATTAAAGAGAGAGTTTAAGAAGTAACAGACTGGAATCAAAAACTCAACAATCTTTAGTGCAATGAGAAAGGGCTAAGGGCACAGCTCTGCACAAATGAGGAATGGATGCTCTTCATTCTGCTTCAATATTAGGTTTGTTGATTTTTTTTCCTTAGTGACTTATTATCTACCTTATTCCAAAAATAATCTCCCCAAGTAGGGGTGTTATAAGTACCTCAGACCCTGAGGTTGGGTCTGGGATTGCTGCTGCTTCCTGAGACACAGAGAGTATCATCTTCGCTGTTGACGACCTTAGTAACTATGCAGTGACTGTGATTGGTGACATGGAAGAGAGATGCCAATTCTCCATGGGGAAATAAACCAGATAAGAACATAATCTTCGAACACGCCGTGAGGAGAGTAATATGCCGGCTTGAACAACTGAACTCCGAACACAGTGTACCACGTATACGCAACTGAACCTGGAAAGGACCGATAAGCGCCAATCTGCTTGGTTTTATGTGAGTGTAATTTTAAAACGTATGTGTTATTTATTAAAAACATTTTTACACTATATGAAGCACATTTTCCTTAGCAAATCCAGACTTGGATCTGAACAAAAGCATTGAGACAACCCCCAGACAGGCATATAAATATTTGAAATGTTTGTAAGTACCCATCTTTCCTTGGTGGTGGATTATTAAGGATTAAGAAAATGTGTAACCATGGTCTGCTGAACGAAGGAATGTTTTTTCACGTGAGGTTGATTATAGAGTGTTCACACAGAGAGGTGACAAATATATACATAATATACTACACTATATTTTTCTTGCTGTCTTTTTCTGGGCTTCCTTGTGAAGTGCAGTTTCACAGATTTTGGATTTATAAAGATTTTTACAGGTTGGAGAACGGAATGGAAACGGCTACAGGACTGAACTTCTGGAATCCTTAAAAAAACGTTCTTTTTTCAATAAGCGTAAGTATGTTAATGGCATTTAGATAGGAAGAAAGTAACGATATCGTTAATTCGCTAAAAAATGTCTGTGCTGACGGATTTTCGCTGGCATAAATTCGCCAGCATTCAACTGCTGAGACGAAACTTCGCATTTTGATGAATATGGTATTCACTTCAAATTAACGAAGTTGCGCAAAGTATGGCGAAGCATTTCAAAGCAAAAATTCGCCCTTTAGTAAATTTGCTCCCAAGACTGCCACTGGGGAGATGTAAGAAAGAAAATGTCAGTATGCCCTCTACAAAAGTGTTTCTTTCTTTCTCTTAATACACAAGATACAAATATATGCAGACGCACCAGACTGAGGGCACATCTCAGCACATGCTCTCTTCCTGCTTAAGTACTGGATTTTGTAGGTTCATTAAACACAAATTACTTTCTTTTCTATTTGGTTTTCCCAGTATCCCATTATCCTTCTTAATTTAACAAAAACTGTAATAGTAGAGTTTTTGTAAATAATCATAAAATGTTTTCTCCTTTTTAATCCTCATTTGCTTTAGTGTTAAGTTGACTTAAAACATATAAATAAACATATCGACTGCATTTCTTTCTTTACAATCATCTTGTAAATTATTTCAGCGATTCTTTATATCTGTAAAGTTATCATCCCACCAAAATTGTAACCTCAACCAATGTATATGTTATTCAGTCAGGTCCATAAATATTTGTTTCGTTGATGATGATGGTCTACTTTACTTACATTGACTGGGCCTCATATTGATACTTCACAGAAACAGCTTCCAAATGCAAATTCCACACTTGCAGTCAACTGCGCAATTGTTATCTTCTAAATAATGAATGCAATCATGAGGGCCAACACCTGGACATGAAACAGCTGATCAGCCAATTCTCCTTTTGGTCCCTTGGAAAGGATAAGACTACATATAAAAATGCTATAATTCCTCATTACATCCTCTTTTTTTGCTAAAAAGCTAAAATAATAACTTTATCTATGTTCAAATATTTATGGACCTGGCTGTTTGTACATAATCTGTAATCTGTATATAGAGCTAGTGTTTGATAGTTATATTCATTTTTTTTTATAAGATACCTAGTAAAACTGGATGGTTTGAATGTTGGCATTAGACATTATTGTTCAATGACATTGTAATGAGATTGTAATGATTTACCTGACACACATGCTCCTGCACTGGCCCAGGGCACATGGATCAATTGATTCTCTTCCCTCCTTCTTTGTTCAAAATCCAGTGACCGAAGTATATGTAGTAAAGCAAAAAGCTTTTTTGGCTGCACAAAGAATGAAGAGGATTACTTACCTGCAAGTGACCTGGCCAGTGCAGTTTTCTGCTAACAGGAGCACTGACCCCAGCTATCATTACAATTTTTGGGGGCTGACCTAACATTTTGCACCCCCTTGGATTGGAGCTTTTATTCTCCTTTAAGAAAAATAAAATATTTTCTATTGCAAACAACTCAACCATTCTGTTGTCAATGGTTCATTGAAAATCACTGAATTAAGCTAGAATCAGCCACTAAAAGCATCTGAAATTTGTTAGCAACTTAAAGCATGAGTGGGCTTGCAGCTGTGCATAAACAATTTAAGCAGTTTAAGTCTATGGCCATAGTGGGGGCTTGACATTCACCAAATCAACCACCTCAAATCCATTACAAAATAAAAATGAATGAAAAATTTTAATTATTAATATAACAACATACAAATGTCTTCTGGCACAGAGGGAGTGCAGACTGTAATGACAAAGACAAATGATGTAAAAGCGCTAAGACCTTGTTGAAAATTGTAGACATAAGAACATAAAACACAAGAACCTAGGCATGCACATTACATCATCATTAGAGGATTGTGGGAGCTTTTTTAGTATATAGTTAGCACAATGGCAGAGAGGGTAGCACTGCTGTCTTTCAGTGCTGGGGCCCTGAATTTGATTCCAGTTTGGATTCTTTCTGGACAGAGTTAGGGGCAGATTTACTAAACTCGATTGAATAATTCGAATGAAAAAATATTCGAGTTTCGAAGTAATTTTTTGGGTACTTCGGCCATCGAATTGGTAAAAAAAAACCATTCGATAATCTAAGTACTGTCTCTTTAAAAAAAACTTCGACTTCATACTTCGCCAAATTAAACCTAGCGAAGTCCAATGTTAGTGATCCCTAAATTATAAACTATCTAATAATCTGTGGCTTAATGCGTAATTTCCAGTGTATTTGCTATTTATACAATGTTGCAATATTGAAGCTCTAAATACGCTTTTTCTCAGATTAGCCTCTAACCTGCCTTGTTGGTGGAGTAATGGAGACACCTGGTGTTGCAGATATAAGCTAGAAACTGACCTTTGATGTCAGCTGAATGTCTAAAAGCCTAAAAAGGGTTAAATGTTTTTACTGGGCGGGGCTTAGGTGGTTTTATTAATGGTGTTGGGGGAGGTTTTCCCTATGCTTCTGAGGAAGTGGCGAGACGCCACGAAACGTGTCAAGTGTGGGGGAGAGGTCATATACATAAATGTACTGATGTACTGATGATTTTACGAATGTTTCAATAAAGAAGGTTTGATTTTTCCTAAATCACCTTGTGCTCCATATCGCTATTGCTAATTACACGAAGTCCAATCGTTCGATCGCTTAAAATCTTTCGAAATCGTTCGATCCTTCGATCCTTCGAATTTGATATTCGGATTCGAAGGATTTTACTTCGAGGGTTTTTTAATCCTCGAAATTCATAGTGTTGCTCCCTGTGAATGTATGGGTTTTCTGCAGATAGTCTGGTTTCCTCCCACACTCCTAAAAACATAGTCAGGTCAATTGGATCCAGATAAAATTATAAATTAATAATAAAATAAATATATAATAATATATATAATAACATAATAAAGAGTGAGCATGCACACTACACTGTAATGTAATGAGCATTAAAGTATATGGGTGGCTAAATGGGTAGCACTGCTGCCTTGGGCAATAGCCGCTAAAACTTTGTATGTTGCTGCGTGGGAATCTTCTAGGTATTCTGGGTTCATCTCACACTCCAAAGTGAGTAGAAGTACTGAAAATATAGTTATGCATGAATTGTGCATTACAAGTAATAACATAAGCTTGCAGATGGAGGCTACATATTAATCATTCATTATTCTAATCATTCTAAGTGCATTCAAAAAGAAAGAAACACATTTCTAATTCAGTTCCAGTTGTGCTTCTAGATTTCAATGATGTTTTTATTTATTTTTTATGAGATAAGTTTTTCTAATTAAATCTGGCCTTGTAATTATAGATGCAGCGACAGAGCTGGAACTAGGGGAAGGCAGAAAAGGCACCCAAAAAAGGGGTGTCTATTGCAGTTTATGAACAAATGAACTAACAGTACCAATGCCACATACTCTCAAAACATGGTCTGTTACATCCAGGCATTTAAAAAACATTCTTGTGGGATTCCACATACATCAGCACCTTCATCTGGACATTACTCACTTACAAAGCCAATCAAGTTACAATTTGTTGATGGAGTGATTTCAGATCAAGAGTTCAGAGAACAGAAATGCATGTAAGGATTATAAGAAGTGAAGGAGCTCGTCCAGTATGGGCAGCCAGATGAGCTGGGATGTTGGCAGCAACACACTGAGCAGATCATTAGACTAGTATCTTGCCTCTCATCATGTTTCCTGTGTAATTTGGTCTGCATCTGCCAAAAAAGGTGGCCATTCACAATCTAACCTGCACGGCATTTGAAAAGGATAGATACTGTCTAGTAGTCAAAAATCTGTATCCTTACACATATGGCCAGCTCTGTTGTTCCAGAGAGGTGACAATGTACTAATTGCGGGGCACATATTGCCACCTTTGGCTTGTGTGCTAAGATATAGTGAATAAAGTACCCCCTCTTGTAAAATATAAGGATATTATAAGTTACCGAGGAGTTTCATGACCATATAAAAACACGAGGCCGAAGGCCGAGTGTTTTTATACAGGTCATGGAACTCCGAGGTAACTTATAATATCCTCATATTTTTCAACTGGGGGTACTTTATTAATTATAATACACAAATTTTAGTGAGTCATGTGACAGAAATTACATCACTACTCACCGTTTATAACTGATGACATCACTACTCACCGTTTATAAGGATATAATTTACAAGATATTCATGGCTTTTGTGTATTATATACACACATATCTTTCCTTTTATAGTTATATTAAACAGAAAGCTAAACTAAGAAGGCTAATAATGTCTGAAGAAAAAGAAATTGATCATAAGAGATGTCAGTAAGAATGCTTTAGTGCTGTGTAGAACAAACTCAGAAAACTTTGTGAGTTGTATGGCTGCTTTAATGCATCAAATTTCAATATTCACAGTTTTATCCATTAGGAATGGTCTGATATTCCTATCAGCAATGTCAGTTGCGCATGAGCTATCTGGATATTATTTTCTTTAACGATTTTCAGTAAATTTAAGATAAGCAGTTTAAAACATTTCCACATATTTAAGATTGATGTTGTGATAAAAATGATAACAGTAAGCTCATTTTCGAATTAAGTTGCCCACTGATATTCCAAGAGGATATTGTATTTCTTCTGAAATGGAGAACTAATTTTGCAGGTCCTACAAGCCAACTCATAAAAGGAACATATATTTTGTCTAATTGCAAATTGGCTTTGTGAATAAAGAAAATGTGCCATATCAACAGATCTACAAATTGCATAAATAATTTACTTGAGCTCCTAAGACGCTCCTCATTTATGCTCCCAGGTGCCATTTATGTTTGATTGATTGCATTTAATCTCATAGATTCTGCACAGAGTGCATAGCCATAGATACTGTGCAAATTTGTATAGCTATTTGTTCTTTAGGAGATCTGATAAGTAACGCTATGGAATTAATGGGATGGGCATTCTAAATTCAACACCTCTTGTTGAAAAAGAAGAACCATGTTTTAATTTGAAGTTTGTTTCCCAATTGGGTCTCTGATCTTCCACCAGATCCCTTCATTATTTCCAGTTTGATTTTTGGACTAGTATCTGACACAGATTGCAGGTGCTATTTTTTGCATGAAAGCTTCTGGGAGACACTTGGTAACACCAGACAAGGATGCTGAATTATAGATATCTGCCTTCCCATCAAAGTCATGTATTGCCAACAGACCAACAACAAAGGTAGAATACCTTCCATTCCAACCCTGAAGCCACAGCCATATGTATTTAGTGGGGTGCTGAAATGTATTTATTGGGGTGCTGAAGTAGTAGTGGAGTGCAGTTAGTTAGAAAAAAGAAATTCCCTTTTACACGACAAATACAAAATGTTAACTGCCATTATTGGGTTTGGGGTAGCACGCAATTATCCAGCTGAATAACTGGATGGATATAATGTCACATTTTATTCTTAAAGCCAGTGGAGAAATGGCCTACTTCTTGTGGTCATAGAGCAGGAAAGGAAATGTGTCTAAAAATGTGTCTAAAAGCCAGGCAGTAAAGGGAACAAGATAATAATAAATTATGGTTTTGCAACATAAAGAGGCCATTTAGCAATTCGAATATACTCACAATTTGACTGGGAGGTTATTTAAGAAAAAATGTGAATGTCTAATATTCGAATGGTTCCGACCCAATAATTCGAATCTCAGGAAGGCTATTATCATCTTCAAATGGCTCAATGGACCTCTGCCATTGACTTGTAAATACTGGGCAGGTTAAGATGGCCAATATTCAAATTAGGACTGTTTCCATGGTTGAGGTGTGATAAATCTCACATTCAAATAAGGCGATTACAATTTGAATGTGTGAATTTTGACACTCGAAAATTTTAATTCAAATTTACTATTTGACACTTGATGTGCCTCATTTATCAAGGGTCGAATTTCAAATTCATGTGAGCTTTTTAAAACTCCCTTAAATTCAAATGAATTCAAAATTTGACTTGGGGAAATATATTAACAAAATCCAATTTTTTAAGCTCATATTAATTTAAATGAACCGAAACTAGAATTGAATTCAATCAAATTCGACTCGCGTTTTTTCTCAGAACAAAACTCGAATGTCAGCAAGGCTGCAAACATCTCCAAATTGATCCCTGGACCTTAGTGATGTGCGGGTCGAGAATTTCTCGACCCGCACCCGACCCTAACCCACCTGCTCCCTATCAGCATCCGACCCGGGCCAGCTGCTCCCCTTTACTTATAGACCAGCGCCCGCCCCGCAGTGACATCACAAAAGGGACGGGGCAGGCGGAAGTCTATAAATTCCGGCGCTGGAAGCCGGCAGTACTAGGTCGCAGGGAGAGCAGGAGAAGAGCTCGAGCTGCACCCGCCTGCGAATTATTAGTACCAGAGGGTATGAAATGCGTAAGGCGGAATACTAGTTGGTCTGAATGCCTACTGTTTTAATTCTATGTTAAATAAAAGCAAACTTTTTAACTTTATTATAGAGTTTTTTTGGTATATTTTTTGTGTTTGAATTTGGATGCGATTAGCCAAATTTTAATTCTTAAAGGGTCAGAATATGATAATTTGAAAATCAAATTTGAATTTTTTTAAAAACTCGAATCAAGTTAAGATAATTTCATAGTCAAAAAAAGAGTTTTGACCATAAAAGACAATCGAGAATTTGAATTTGGATTCTCAATTTGACCCTTGATAAATCTGCCCCTTAAAGAATGAAGACAGAAGACAACAGACTGAACAATTTATTAAAATCTTGAAGTAAAATGAAAGCACTGTTGGACTTTCTGAAGACATAGTTTTATTGAGTTTATAAAGTAACTGAATTTTAGGGGGTTTACACCACTTTATTTTAGACAAAGTATTTTCTGTGCCGCATCTGACTCATAACAGCAAAAGTTCGTTCATTTGCTCGATACACTATCTTTTTCTCTCACTGAACAACCTCTTAAACCAAGTGATTGCAAGTCATCAATTATTAAAAAATGCTTTCACAGTTTATGAACATTATAAAGGAAACCAACTGTGAATCGACTGCAATGCAATTTTAAATGATGTACATTTTAGTTATGATTCTTGATGGCATTTGGTCTCAGAATATGAAAGCCCTCCACTAAAAGACCTAGTGCCTATTTTTTAGTTGGTATTTCAATCTAAAATACATGCAAACTATGTAACTATTGCTATAAATCACTGCTGTTTTTACACTTTGCTTGTACTTATTTTTAAAGGCATGGCTCACTGAACATTGAGAGACAGGACTGTTCATAATACACCTGCTCTTAAGGGAAAAGGATTGTGGAAACAATAGCAGATACATTCTGCTGTGTACTGTATGTGGTGTTGTTACCTTTATACACACATACTGTATATTAAGGCAAAATATACCTTACTCTCTGTTCTTTTTACAAATGCAGGTAAAATGTTTTATGTAATCAGTATTTGGCCATAAGTCTCTTAATTCTTCAGAGTCTTAAGACTCTTGGGGGCTGAGTTGAGATCAAAATGCCTCTTGTAAACAATGTTGAAAAGCCATAAATGTGTGTTGCTTTTTTGTCAGCTGGGTTCTGCCAGCAACTTTTCTGGAAAAATATGTGCTGTCCCATTTTATCTTACTTCCCAATTAATAGCATTGGTATTAAGCATTATCTGTATTGTTTGTGCCAGTAAAACATTGACCAGGTGGAAACTCTAATGCCCTCTGAATATGATTTACCAGCATATTTTGTTTCTGAGAGTGTATTCATTTAACCTTTAAAATAACTGTACATACTATCAAGTGTAATGGCCAGATACAATACTCCAATTTTGCTTTCTATTTTCCTATAGGCTATAATGAAATCATCAATTAATCAATCAATCTGAAAATGACCTGGTGTTATAGAAAATGTAAAGACTATTTCAATTTACATGCTCTGTATAAAGTCACCTTCAGTTTATCTCCCCCTCTCTATAATTCACAGGTTGACATTTGTTCCAGGTGGCTTTATAATGAAGGATCAAAGCAGAAATTTCTGCAGACTTAAAATCCCATCTAAATTCTAAAAGTGGAAAATAAATATATCTATGTTTTTTTCTGAAGAAAAAGAAAACAATGTATGTGTGAAAAAAATATATGATATGTGAATTAGTGTTTCGGAACAGCTCGCCTCTTCTGACAGCTTGCTCTGAAAGGTGTGTATGAGATGCATGGCATACTAAATGCCTCCAGCAATGTCAAAGTAACAGCTTCTAAGAGCGCAGGTTGGATCTAATAAAAGAAGAACTATAATGTGCACAATAGAATTGCAATAATCACCTCAAACTTCATAGTATACCGTTACATAGTTGTTTTAGTCGAAATTATCTAGGCGACTAAGGTTAAATTAAAATATGTTCATGCCATTGCTATTTCTAATGATAAAGCCTCAAGTGGTACGGAAGTAAAACTGTAACCTATATACATGGCTTCACCTATAAAATTGGGTACTTATATAATAGTTCTTGCCTTTTATACATTTAACTGTATATTATGCAGTATGTTTTGCTTTATTATTGTGTTTTATTAAGGAAAGTCATATCCTAATTGCGGGTGCCAAATGTTAGGCATGCCCAAGTGAATCTATTTACTTACCTAAAACCCCGGGCCAGTGCTTCTATCAGCAGAAAACTGCACTGACCCAGGGTTATTACAACGAGCACCACAGAGTGATCCTCTTCAGGCTTCTTATTTCTTCTCGTGGCTGTGCATGCGCATTAGAGCGAATAGCCCAACTTTAACAAAAAAGTTGACTATTTCATCCTACTGTTCATGTGTCTGCCCCAGTAAATTTGAAGAAAGAAGAAGACGGAAGAGGAGTGCTCTGTTGTGCTCACTGGGATAACCCCGGCTATTGCAGTTTTCTGCTGATAAGAGCACTGGCCTGAGATTTCAGGTAAGTAAATACATTCACTTGAAGGTGCCTAACATTTGGCATCAAACACAAAAGCATCAATAACCCCTATGGGCTTGTACACAAGAAAAGCCTAAAGAATTAGATGAATCCAGTGTCAGGCTCTGCTGGGATTCGAGTCAGGGACCTTTGGGGTTCTGACTTGATGCTTTAACTACTGGGCCAGGTGAGCAGCCTGTAGGATTGCTCACTATATGTTACCTGGCGTTTGCAACCCTAGCCCATCAGCAGATTGATTGGTTTGCTGTCAACCAATCATTGCTGACTCTGCCTTATTTAAGGCCAGCCCTCCAAACACTCCTTGCCTGAGCATTGGTTCCCATACTAGCACTGTGGCATCACCCCTAGCTAAGGGTTCCTATTCTAGCCTCTTTCCTATTTTGCCTTGCCTTGTCTGAACCCTTCCCTGTCTTGCCCTGCTTTGCTCTGAACCTTGTCTTGTTTACCTTTCCTTGATCTGCCTTGCCTTCCCCTTTCATTTCTGCTCCTGTCCTGCTTTGACCTTGATCTTTCCTTACTTTACCCTTGCCTTGACCTTGCCCTGCTTTCCTTGCTATTCTGAATCTTGCTCTGCTCCTCACTCCAATCCTGACCTTGCCTTGACCTTACCTTCCACCTTGCCCATCTTTCCTTCTCCTGACTGTATCTAGTCTGCCTAGCCTGATCCTTATCTTTCCTATCCAGCCCTCCCGCTATACAGTTCTCCTGCTCCTGATCTCAAGTCTGCTCCCGATGTATGCCAGAACTGTCCTATCCTTCTAGTCTGCTCTTGTCTCCTGATCTGATCTATGCCAGTCCTAATCCAGTCTGCTCTTCTGATCTGTCATTGTTCCTGTTCAGTCTGCTCCCCACTGTTGTGACTCTACGCTCTTGTCACCCAGTTCCTGCCATTTCCTTACCGTGTCCCCTTAGGCACATATAGCTCCTGCCTTAATGACTCACCCTTCCCTCATCTGCCTTCACAGTGCCCCCCACCTAATCCTTGACACCCAGATATCCATGCCATGGGTTCTAAAATGGGATTTTGAGGGGTTTTAATGATACAAAATTCTTTGTGTCTGTTCTTTAGTTTTCATCCACTCTAAAAAATCTGCTTCTATCTTTCAGCCATTTCCTTCTGCATGTCCTACTATTACATGTGTAATTTCTTTGCGTTAAAGCAATCCCTGAATACGTACTCTTTTTATGTATCCCTGTAACACTCCCAATATTTAATATGACATGTTAGCTATGATTATCTTAGTTAGCCAATAAAGGTATCACCTTTATACCGCTTTTGTTATTTTTTATTTCACAAGGGTTGCCCTGTAACAATTAAGTACTGATGCTGATTTCTCATCAGGTGAGATTGGGATAGGGTGCATTCTATACAAGCAGAATAAAAAGACCCTTGTGTATCTGTTGTGCTTTATATCATGTGCAATAATTAGTATATGAGGTACAAAAAAGTTTACTTTTGAATTTTTAATAAAACAAAAAGATTGCAATGATTAATTTGTTTGTATAGAACTATCATTTAGTTTGAGTCTAATAATATAGTAAACGTTTCTAAAATAGAAGATTTAAATAACTTTCTATTTTTACTTTATTTTAACTTGTAATATGCAACTCTTATAATACTTTAATTACAGTTCATTTTGTTGAACAAATATATCTGATTTAGGGAATCAGATTTTTTGCCATGGTTAATTAAAAAAAAGTTAGTCCCCTGTGATTTAACATTTCTCAGTAGAAGTGGAAGAGTTTAAGGAAAACTATAGCCCCGAACAATGTAAGTCTCTATTAAAAATTTAGCATAAAACCCGTTTCATCTAAATAACAGTGGCGGAACTACCGGGGGAGCAAGGGGTACAAGCGGGCCTGCACCCCCTCAGGGCCCCCGGCAGTCCGCTCGCCACTAAACTGCAGTCTGAAAATTGCGTACGGAGGGGGCCCGGCTGCGCGTCACGCACCAGGGCCCGCCCCCCTCTAGTTACGTTACTGCTAAATAAACCATTTTCATAACAATATGTTTTTTTAGAAGTATGTGCCACTGGGTAATCCTAAATAGAAAATTGTCATTTTAAGGGCCACCCCCTGGGATCCTATGATTCACGGTGCACACAAACAAACCACACAAACCATACATGTTGGGTTACATGACAAAGTCTTTTGCTCCCAAACTTCTTCCTGTTATAGTTAGAGCTGCATTATTTCTGGTCAGGTGATCTCTGAGGCAGCACACAGACAAAATGGTGGCTCAAAGTAAGAGATATATATTTCTGTTGTACTGAATATGATATACAATATCTGTCTAGGTATTCATTTTGGGGGTTAAGTTTTCCTTTAAAAGAACAGCAATCTGAATTCTTCATTGACCCTGTAACATTCTGCTTTGCTTTCTGCTGCTCAGGGTGTTAAGTCAAAAGTTTGTAATGAATCCAAAAGTCTTTGTTAGATTTAACTATATGGCATATGCTGTGAGTGAAATGTATGTATTGGTTCAAAGCTTTATTGCTTATGTCATTTCCATACACAGCTTGCCCTGTCACACAGCAGCTTGCAGTAATTCATATTTTTTACAATAAGTGTTGTTGGAACTGAGATGAAATGCTGTACTTCAACCTTGAACAAATAAAATAAAAACAAACATTCTGTAATCTATTCACAAACGATTTGATTAAATAATATATTATTTAACGTTGATTACCATTAAAGACAAATTTGATTTGACATGAAGTATGGGTCTATGAGCCAAACTATATTTTTCTGTTATATATTTTCTTCCAACATCTAAAAAAGGTGCACAACAGAGACATGTCACATCCGCTATATAATATGATAAATGTGATGCATCTCCATGGCAACAGCTTAAGAAGAAAGACACTGTGGAGCATATTTGTTAACATATTTGTTGTTTGTGAGTTTTTTTTCGTGATTTTAGAACATTGCCAAAAACCATACATTTTAGTTTACAAATTCAGAGTTTGAGGTTAATTTCAGTTATAAATAAAACTTAATTAAAATTTTCAATACATTTTACTCACTATACATTGTGGAGTGGAAATGCCTAGTAATAAAGTATCACAAAAATCACAAGGCACAAGCAACACGGTGCAGTGGGGATACCAGCTGACTAACTGTCCTCCCCAGCAAAACCTCCACCCTCAAAGGTCCATTCTACTGTAGAGCAGTGGTGCTGTTCTCTTGCATATTAGTATAGAGCCTTATCTGTATTTCTCTATACTTCTCCTGACTAGCACAAATCTGAAATTCTGCCCATTTCCAAAATTGTGTCATAGCATGCCTAAGTCATTATGGCTCCTTGTTAGAGAATTTTAATGCACAATTTAAGCCAGTGGTAGGTGGCCTTTTTATTGCTGCAGTCATTGAAATAGCTTTCAATCCCCATGAAGATTTTGCAGACTCCATTTCCAGAGTCTTTGGGGCAAAAACTAAAGGGCGAATTATTGCCTCGGAAGGCTCCGCCACACTTTGCGCAACTTTGTCAGACACAGCTATTTATCAAAATCCAAAGTTGTGTCTTAGCAGGCGACCACTGGTAAAGTTTTGCCAGCAAAAAATCTTCAGCACAGACATTTCAAGGCAAAGGTTTGCTATCGTTACTTTCTACCTAGAAAAGGTACCATTTACAGGATAGAGTACCTGGGTGCCCAAGCCAGCAGGGTAAATGTATAGGTGAAGAATGGCGGCACTCACAGGATTTTCAGGCGAAATAAAGAAAAACTTTTTATTTAACTCGACGTTTCGATCCCTCACAGGGATCTTTCTCAAGAGTATACATACATGTTTGTGAGTTTGTATATATTTATATATATATAGCCTAGCTACTCAATTTAGCCCCAATATAGTGAAAAACCTCAAAATATCAGGGGGTTGCCTGTCAGAATACACCTGTACTTTCCATTCTTATCTATATATTGACATGTTAGCTATGGAATTTCCTACCAAGAGGTGTGTTAGTAAGCAATTCATTGGTGGGGTTATTACCTTTGTATGAAGAAAAAAGACCATAAATATTTATTGTTTGCTAATCATCAGTAATTGACCTATTTTTTTTCCACATGGGAGGCTGTATCCCTCTGGATCAAATTAGAGACAGGTATCAATTAGCATTGCTAAGAAAGGCTTTCTTGATTTGCATTGCAAGCAGCAAGCATCCCCAGGCACTGGAAGTCGATGCAGCCCCCATTGATAGAAGAATTACTGAGTGAAATGAGTATGATAATGAGAATGGAAGAGTTACTATCTTCATTTAATGCCACACAAAAGCAATATGAAGCCACCTGGGCTATTCAGATGTGCTTAAGATTAGACGGATATAAAATAGATCTTGTTTATTCATTCCTTGTAGGTCATCACAAAAACAATACTTGAGTAAAAGAAACTTTTACCCTATCATTATGACCAGTCAGATTAGTGCAAAGTCTTTATTATAATTGAGAAATTGATTTGCATTTACACATAGATGAACATATGATGATAGCCTGTTCTTTGAGTTTGTTTCTTTTGTTTCATTTCATACTTCTAGCTTTCTAAACTCTGTATTTTCATACCTCTTTAAAATAAAAAATAAAGAATATATTTAAAAACACCCATAAAAAAGGTAAAACTTGAAGATCATCTGTCTGTTTTAACCTCATTTACTATGTTCAGTGATGGATGCCAAGTTCAAAGAAAGAGCACAATCCTTGCCAGAAAGCTGCCACCAAGTTATCTTTGTTCTAAGAGCCGTCCTTGACCAGAGTATGAAAATCGATAGCATATTCTTCAGCAGAACCCTGGGATTTCCTCAGTTTAAATATAAGTGTTTGTCTTATGTCCTGGGACATTACAAATCTCTCAGACGTTGGATATGAAGGCTACAGAATTATGAATGAGAGGTTCCTGATGTTCCTACAAAGATGAGGACCAAACAGGGTATTGAAAGGGCATCCAGATGGGAATAAGCATGATGCAATGCCTGGCATTCATTATAGGGTTCCTTCATAGCCCAAGCTAACTGTTATGATCTACTATGATCTTTTCTGTTCTTCACTGACACACTTTTGCAGCCCTGGAACTTTCTGCTGTTACAAGGAACACTGCAGAGTTCCAGAAGCGTGGTAAAGATACAGGTCAGATAGAACAGGCAAATAGTCACAGAATCAGAAGGACAACATGGTAGCAAGACTTAGGCGAGGAACTGCTAACACAAAGCCAGCTTGGGTAAAGTGTGTATGACAGTAAGGTCATTTATATTGAGAAATGACACTGAGGAGCAGATTTATCAAGGGTCGAATTTCGATGATTAAAAAACCCTCAAATTCGACCCTCGAAGTAAAATCCTTCTAATTGAACGATTCGAACGATTTTAAGCGATCGATCGAAGGATTTTTATCCGATCAAAAAAACCTTAGAAAACTGCTGGGGAAGGTCCTCATAGGCTAACATTGCACCTCGGTAGGTTTAAAGTGACGAAGTATGAAGTAAAAGAGACAGTACTTCGATTATCGAATGGTCGAATAGTCAAACGATTTTTACTTCGAACCCCCAAAAAAAAAACTTTGAAATTCTAATTTTTTTCCATTCAAATTATTCACTCGAGCTTAGTAAATCTGCCCCTGAGTGTTAAAATTCATGATGACATTACTTTGCCAGCATTGTGTTTCAGAATGTGTCCTGACATCCTGATACCTGCACATCAAGTGCACAGAATTGGGGACCACTTTGAGAGGTATGGATGACACTCCAGTCTCACACTGAGTCAAACAGCAGCATCTGGCAACTATAGGTATACTCAGAGTATTATAGGTATACTCAAAGTATTGAGTCATTTTAGCATTTCTGTGCTTGGCCACCTATAAAAAAAAAAGAAATGACAAAATGTCATCAGTAAGTCCCTGGTTGCTTACCTGCTGAGAGGAAGCTTAGCTATCTGTGTTAAATATGCTAAATGTACAGTATAGTTTTTTTTGTACACATTCTAGATTAGAGTGCAATAGGGTCTTAAGATGTTATAAACGTGGGTTGCATTGAGGAAGTTAACTGTCATGTGCAGTTCTCTTATTTCTTTTTGTAACTCAATATTATGACAGGCACCTTTAATCATTCTAAAGCATTCTATTTCCTGTCATACACGCATTAAAAACTTCCCCTTCCTTTCACTACCACACATTTTTAATTTCCATAAATCTTAATGAATAGCTCTTCCATTAATGACCTTTAAGGTGAAATAAGCACCACCATAATAAATAATTTATGGTTTGCAACAAAAGGCTGCCTCTGCTATGGCTCTGTCTTTGGCTTTAATCTAATGCAAAACAAAGAGAACATTATGCTGACTAATATATCATGAATCTTTGTTTGCTGCTGTTTCTTTGTGTAGAACATGCTTATCAAAGTGTGCACACCAATTAACAGGATTTTCAGTGTAAATAGATGAATAGAACATATGATTTTATATTATTATTTCTGTATATATTTAGACGTGGATATTGCCTTTTTCTGTTTTCATATAAAGAATATTATGGCTTATTTATTACTGGAAGGGAAAGTGCAAAAATTGGTGCAAAACGTGGGCGCTGGCCACATAAAGTTTTTTTTGGGAGGGCCAGCTGATCGGGGCCGGCCCTGAACAAATATTGTTAACCCCAGTGGGAAGTGTTGCTAAACCTAGTAGACTTGTTCTGTTACAGGAGTTCTGCTGACAAATACTACTATAATATCCATTCATATTATATATCACCATATAAAAATAACCAGTGCTCAAAATTTGTGGTACACCTCTAATTATACTCTACCTTCTAACGTGTTAAAGTTAGTAAATGCCACAGCTAGAAAATATATGTCTCTAGAAAGAATTCATGTCAGACCATTCCATGAAATTTAGATCTTGACTCATGACCAGATGGTCTATGTATGTACAGTATATTCTAATCATACAAATAATATATTTAAGTTTTAAGTTTGTATACTGTTATTTTATTGCTATACCCAGGCAGTACATACAGTATGTTTGTATTTAATGCTAATCTTTTGCTTCAACTGAAAACCAGTATACAAAACAAATAAAAGCCCCCAATAAATGAAACAAATTGAAACTGAGATCCACCTGGATTCAGACAATCAGTTTGCTCTGGCACCACAGTGACTAGGGAATAGGATATCTCAAAAACTGGCACATTTGTGGTCAGACTGATGCTATTCTCCTCTGCTGGAATATTTTTATTCTTGATAAGGGCATTTTTTCTTGGTTTGAGCCTTCTTGCATCTGCAGCGTGTTTTACTGAACTAAAAGATCCTGTAATAATTCTTTAAGGGCTAGTCCACACGGGGAGATAGCGACGCGTTTGCGGTCGCGGCGACAAAGCGCCTGGCGAGGCATTTTCAGGCGACTGTTGAAAAGCGCATCGCCTCGTGTGGTTAGCACAGGCGTTTTTACATAGGCGCCCATACAAAACTGTCGCCTGCGCCGGTCGCTATCTCCCCATGTGGAATAGCCCTAAATGTTTTGCTTTTTATCCTGTTCACTTGATTTTCATGTTGAAGTCTTTTTTTATAGCAAGACAAACCTTTGTCAGAGAGATTATATCTTTGTGTAGGCTGCATACTCCTACAGACCACAAGCTTATCAGCCTTTTTAAAGTAGTGATTACCAGCAGAAAGGCTAATTAACATGCTGCTATCTGTAACAGAACAGTGATTAATCCCAGAAACAATGTAATTTTACATGACAAGAAGAGTTCAGTAGTTAGCAATAACAAAACGCATTGAATAACCACAGAATAAAACCAATGAGTTTCTACGATGAAACATTTCCTGTAGGCACTATAAAACATAGGAAAATTAGGATGTGGATTTCCAACAAGCATAACAATTCTGTTAAGATCCGTGTTTATAAAAAATGCCCAGTATAGTTCTTTATATTTGTATATTGGTCTGGCCATGTGTGCAGTAGTATTTTCTGCACATGCCTGGTCTTAGCATGTGGACACATTATAAACGTACTCACAGTTGCATGGCCATGTAAATTGTGGATGTGTGATGAATATAATATTAAGGGGCAAATTTACTTATGGTTGAATATCGAGGGTTAACTGCCGAATGGAAATCCTTCGACTTCGAATATCAAAGTCGAAGGATTTACCGCAATTCGTTCGATCGAATGATCAAACAAAAAATCGTTCGATCGAGCGATTAAATCCTTCGAATCGTTCGATTCGAAGGATTTTAATCCATCGATCAAATGATTTTTCTTCAACCAAAAACAGATTGCTAAGCCTATGGGGACCTTTCCCATAGGCTAACATTGACTTCGGTAGGTTTTAGGTGGCGAACTAGGGGGTCGAAGTTTTTTTTTTTTAAAGGGACAGTACTTCGACTATCGAATGGTCAAATAGTCAAACGATTTTTAGTTCGAATCGTTCGATTCGAAGTCAAAGTAGCCAATTCGATGGTCGAAGTAGCCAAAAAAACTTTCGAAATTTGAAGTTTTTTTTATTCTATTCCTTCACTCGAACTAAGTAAATGGGCCCCATAATGTTGCTATGGGCCTCTATAATGTAATTGTGATAGTATAGTTATCCTAAAGAACATTGTGCCCTTGGGTGGCTGCACTGCACTGCCTTGGGTGGCTGCAGGTTTCTATGCTCCAGCACACTGCCTTCACAGTTGTAAATTAACCCTTCTATTTTATTAGGAGCCCATAAATCTGCCTGCAAAGAAATTTTAAGAAATAAATAATAATGAAAAATAATAAGGAAATAATTAATGCAAATTTTTGGAACAAAGCAAAAACCTTGCGAACTGTCATTAAGTTCTAGATCTGTACATATACTGTATGACAAGCTTTAGTTTGCTTGCATCAATTATCTGTCAGATACAATGAAGAATGTGTCATACTTTCAGACACAGAATCATGATGGGAGTTCTAAGCACCAAAGCCCTACTGTCATGTTATAATACTTTCGAACAGTATATGATGCCAGCAAACATTATTTTTCCATTGTACAAATCTGATGAGGCTTCAGCAGACTCCTCCAAAGTTCAATGGACTTGTGATGAAATATTACATTCAATTCATCCTATTCATGATCTCACTTGTAGAGGGAAATTTAAAGCATTTTGGGGAAGAATATTTAGGACCTATCATTTTAATTGTAAAATCAGTAATTATAACTGAAATTGGTGTGGCTTGAGGATATTAAGCAAATTATGATAAGCAGGTGAGGCAACAGGGAAATTTACGATTCACTTCCTTAGTTTCTTATGTGTGGATTCACTTATGGAATAAAAATAATTAGAAATCAAATCCCTGTCTGGTTTCATTTTGGGCAACAGTTATTTCCAAAGGCATTCCTTGAGATTACAAGAAGTGTTCTTTTAAGGTGCATAAAGGGTTGTTTTACTAGGAAATGTGAAAATCCCTTCCCAGTTGTACTGAAATGTTGAATGGATGGTTTGGATGTCTTTTAGCAAGTAAGAAAATACATTTAGCTGACATTGTACTGTACTTGTACTAAATGTTTCTTTGGCAACTGACCCCATTGCCATTTTGGAGTCATGGTTGATTTTTATACCTTTCCCAGACAATAATACATTTTTTCACCTTCTTCTGAACCAAAAGGTGCAGTAGGTAGGAATAAATTGAGCAAAACTCTGAACTTACTTCACCTACTTCCATTTGTATTTTAGTATTATTTTTAGGGTATTTGGGCTTTTATTGGTAAAATTATTCTTGCAAGGCTCTTTGTAATGTATTAATCTCGATGCCTACTGTGTAATTGGAAAGTTTCACATACCTAAGGCAAAGGTTTCAAAACATTTTCTTTGCATCATTAGTATCATTTGATAATCGATATGTAAAAGAACAAAGTTATTATCACAGAGGGGCAACAAATTGTTGCAAAACGTATTTATTCATAAAAATGGTCTTGTTGAAATAGAAGTTTTTAACCTTTTATTTTTTGCAACTATTACGGTAATACATTTCTACCATTAACTCAAGTGATTGTAGGTTCAAAATGAGTGCAGCAATTACTAATTTCTATGCGTTTAATATTAGAATTGAAAATGGAAAAAAATGACATAATGTGTAATGATTACATTGACTCATAGCTTTATAAACCCAGGACTCAGGACAGCCTGAATAATAAAGCACTAGTATTTTTCTTTGCAGGATACATTTCATCAAGATAACTAATTAATGCCATATGTTAACCATTGAAACTGAAATGTGCCTTTATATTAATTAACCCATTGATCAGCAGCCATGCAAAAGGGTTAACTCTAGTCTATTATTATCTGTCTTTGAGATACTTCCACACAAGATGCATTTAGCAATTATTCAGCTGCACTTAAACTCTGTATTTAGCTTTTACTTGCCTCCCACACAGAACGGGTTCTTTGTACAAGTAATGTAAAACTTTTTCCTTTCCCATTTTTTATAGCTCCATGCAAGAGACGATACATGGATGATTCCAAACATGTGTAACATGTTTAAAATAATACCCTCATTACCTTATTGACTTAAACAATCACATGTGATATACTATGGGGTACATTTACTTAGGGTCGAATATCGAGGGTTAATTAACCCTCGGTATTCGACCATCGAAGTAAAATCCTTCAAATTCGAATATCGAAGTTGAAGGATTTAGTGCTATTCGTTCGATCGAAGGATCGAAGGAATAATCGTTCCATCGAACGATTAAATCCTTCGGAGGATTTTAATCCATCGATCGACCTTCCCCATAGGCTAACACTGATGCTCGTTAGGTTTTAGGTGGCGAAGTAGGGGCGGAAGTTTTTTTTTAAAGAGACAGTACTTCGACTATCGAATGGACGAATAGTTGAACGATTTTTAGTTTGAATCGTTCGATTCAAAGTCGTAGTCGAAGGTCGAAGTAGCCAATTCGATGGTCGAAGTAGCCAAAAAAATATCTTGAAATTAATTTTTTTATTCTATTCCTTCACTCGAGCTAAGTAAATGTGCCCCTCAGAGTATGACAGCGAAGAGCCAAAAAGGCTATAGGATCTTGATGGCGAATAGTCTAATTATTATTTATTTTATTTTTGTTACAGTAGATTCACAAGAATAGAAAAAATACATCAAAATAGAAATTGATTTGCAATTGAACAGCGCCAGTCAAAAAGCCCACCCTACCTCTCAATGCTTGGGAAATGCTTGCCTTGGGCTCTTGCAAAGAAAAAATGGTTAAGTTCCTGAACTAACTCACATTTTCTGCATTCAATTCCTTTGGCTTGTTCTAAACAGTTTTTTGTCCCATCAGTGGGTTTTTGAAAATATAGAAAGCTTGAAATGGTTTTTTTTTTAGCAAGCCATACCAATGGTGAGTGCAGAAACACGTTTTGCTACAGTCGTTACACTTGAACCCAAGGCTCAAAGGTACTTATATCTGCCCCTAAGTGTTAACAAGAGGACCTCTTCTCAAGAGAGTAGAAAATACATTCAGTCATCTTCAAGAAAAAATACCAAGTGATCAGTGGTTGGGTGCTCCCATAGGACACAACTTGTTCCCAAAATTTTGGGACAAATATTACTCACTTTTTTTGAGGAAAGGTATTGTTAGTCCTAAAACACTGGAAATTAGCTGTGTCCTTGGAACCACAATAAAATATTACTTGTTATATTATTTTATTTGCATTTGTGTTTAACAGGTTGCGGTGAGGCCTGTATTGCCTCTGACTACATGCAAAACAATGAGAATACACATGACCGATTTACTAAAACTTGAATTAAGCTGGCCATAGAAGCAAAGTTCTGATCGTACGAATCGAGGATTTTCGGACCGTGTATGGAAAGTCCCAACATTTTTCGTCCTACGTCGATCAGTCATTTGGATGATCGGACAGGTTAAAAGATTTCTGTCAGCTGCAGATAATATCTCTGCGTGTATTGCCGATCGTAAAAGACACCAGCGTTTTTTGGAACTTAGAAAAATTTTCAATTTTTTTTTGAGGAACTCCTATCTACTCTATTGCACTTCGCCTGGTCTGAGGTGGTGAAGGCAAGTCTGGCGCAAGAGGTACCGTTCAGTAAAATCCACATCTTAGTGAATTTCGTGTAGTTACATCCATTCGCCAGAGCGAAAATTCGCCTGGCGTTTAGAGTGTGAAGTAGTACCGAATTTTCGCTAAAGTTAGTCACTTGTTTTTCAAAACATTGTGACAAAATGTTTTGTCAAAACTAGCATCAATTCGTATGGTACGATTGAGGCTTTAAAAACTCAATTTTATCGCATTTTCGTTGAGAAAACGCAACTTTTTTTGATTATCAGATAAAAACCTTGATTTTTTTCAAAATTATACTGCGTAGATCATGATGTCAAGAAACAACTTTAGGGACATCTGCCATTGACTTCTAAATGACCTCGACAGGTTTGAGATTTTCGGATCTGGATTTTTATCAGCTTTGGGTATGATAAATCTCTAAAAATTCTAGTTTTTTTTCTTCCACTAAAAATGTTTTCCCTCTAAAAACCTCAACCAGAAAAAAATCAAGGTTTAATAAATGAGTTGTCTCATTGGTTAGTATTTTTTCCTAAGAACAATTTCATTTGGATATTTCATCAAAGAAACTCATTGAGTGCATTGCTTTTGGCTTTCTAATATCATATTCATCCTTCAGAAAAGATCAAGGAATGTTGATCACAATTACTGGCACAGGTGGGTGGATTGACCTCAATATCAGCCTTATTTTATGTTTTCTGTTACCAAGTCTAATAATATTTATCTTAGAGAAGACAAGATACTGAGCAGAAAGAAAATCAGTCTTGGGAGCAATGTCTGTCTGCCAGACATGTCAAAAGAAATGTTAATATATTGGAATCTCTTTGCTATGTTTCTTTTATATCGAGGCAAAAAAAATCAAGCTTGCTAATCATTTTTTAATTATTTGCCATACTATGGGGACTTACAAGAATAGTATACTATAATCTGCATATTTTAATGCAGATGCTTTAGTTATTTTAAGGGATAAGAATGTGTTTTAGAACTAAATTGCAATATCACATTTTATTGATCTCAAAGGAAGAAGCTCTAGAAAAATATGTCACAAATAAGGAGTCAAAAGCCACACTGTAAAAGATGTACCACAAGATACACCATTCACATTGTAACTAGAGTTTAAAAGACAGTGGAAGTTTAGTTAATAACTTTGAACTCTGCTAAGTTTAATGCACACCAAAACCTTAATGAGATGCTGACACAGAAACATTAACGTACCGATGTGACAAGACCTTACCCCACATTTGCTTGACTTCATAATTAGTGATGGGTGAATTTATTCGGCAAGCGAATTTGTGCGATTCGCAGACAGCGAATAAGTTCGCGAAACGTGCATGAAATTCGCAAAACGGCAAAAAATTTGCGGGAAAGGCGCCGGCGTCTCGTTTTTGCCTTTCCTGCAAATTTTTTGCCATTTCGCAAATTTCGCAGGAAATTCGTGAATTTTTCGGCACAACAGCGCAAATTCACCCATCACTAGACATAATCATAAGTCTTGAAAGGGTTTCATAAATATTGTTGTACACCATTATAAAAGGGGATTGTCACCCACTAAACTTCAGTGACTTTAGTAACTTTGTTTTTAATAAATCTGCCAGGTGCTGGGCTCTGCTGCACCTTAAGCTCACTGACACTCCTGGGGGGAAGAGAAAGGCGATTTCTACACAGAATGCCCCTCTCATGATGAATACAGTGCTGGTAAATGCTAGCAGTCATGTATTCATGGAATAAGTGTTATTTATTATTATTATTATTATTCCGTCTTATGTTTGACTCTTTCCCTATAAACCATTCAGACGCATATAGCATATCTCTCCATTACTCATTAGTATTTAATGGCAAAGGAGGAGTGTAAATAAGTTCATTAATTAATGCAAATGGGAAGGAGGAGCTACTGAATCCTAAGACTTAATGAATCCCATAGTTGATTATTTGACCATCACTTTTTGCAGAATACTGTTGAAAGAACTGGTAGATTTTTTTAAATCAGCCTTTTATCTCTTAATTAGTTTCACAGCATGAAAAACCAAAACAATGCAGAATGTTTCAAAATAATTGTATTTCTTTATAGTAAATTGGTATATTACGTTTTTTGCAAAACCACTTCAAAACCACTATTATTCTTTCTAAAGAATGCAACACAAAGATCTTGCTTTTTGGACAAAGACTTCCTCTTGTTACCAAGCCTGAATTTAAGGGCATATTTTTATGGAGTCAAAACATTCTAGTTCTGTATACAGGAGCACAACACCTAATTAAATGAAGACTTTTGTTGTGACAGTGACGCTTAGAAGTCTGTTTTACAGCTTGAATATTGTTTGTTGTGAGGTTTATGTCAACCTTTCATCCTATAAAAGTGGTTTTCACTGTGTATAGATTGAGGGCAATCTTTGCTTTCCAATAAAAGTTTAACAGTGCACTCAGCTGGAAAGCTGACAGGGCTCTGAATTTCGAATTCAGGAAATGCTCAGCTCTCTGATGTGTTTATAATTAAATTTAGTTCCCTTCAATGCAGCTGCGGGTCTCTGTAGTTGATTGTGGAAAGCAGATGCATGGGAAGGATTATGCAATGCAATCAGATGGATTGATGATGTCTTAGTAGCTATTTTGTAAGATCTGCTATAAATAAATACAGCACACATTCACATTTTTACATAATTTAAAGCCTAATGTATTCATATCATTATTCTGCTGGCAAAAATCAGAGTTTATGACTTATCAGAGTAAAAGACTATGATTGATGTCAGTGTTTTGATGGAGAACGCCAAGGAAAAAAAATCTGAGAAACTGTAATAGTATTTCTCCAATATATATATATATATATATATACATATATATATATATATATATATATATATATATATTTATATATATTTATATATATATATATATATATTTATATATATTTATATATATATATACAGCACATTGCCCCACAAAACTTTATAATAGTTATGCAGGGTTGCCCAAAAAGTAGATCGAGATCTACCAGTTGACCTTTAGCTTGTGATCAGTAGACTTTTAAGACACTGGCAACAAACCGCTTGTCTAAATTCCCCTTATTTCATGATTTTCATTCAGATAAATGTGTTAAGGTCACATAAGAAATAGATGTTTTTTAAATATAGCAATATATCTTTTCCCATTAATCAGTATTTAAGTAATATTTTTAATTGAACAGAATGCGAATTCTTTTATGGATGTAGATCATAATGCAATATCATCACTAAAAGCAGATGCTTGCATTAGTAAAGTATGGGCACTTCTGGGTTATGGACATTATTTTCTACTGTAGATTACTGAGTATTTCCATGTCATGCAGCCATACCGTGTGATTTGACATATAGTAAACTGAGACATATATACACTACTTCAGCACCTTAGTTACAAAACTTTTTCAGATATACTATGAATGATTCTTTTAAAAAAAAGGGTGAGATTTGATTATTAAATTGGACGTGACATGAAAATCCATACAAATCATGGTGGGGATCACCATATATAACCACATATGGATATACAGGTATAGGATCTGTTATCCTGAAACCCATTATCCTGAAAGCTCTGAAGGCCATCTGCCATAGACTCAATTTTAATCAAAGGATGATTATGATATTATTATTTGATTTATGATATAAATTCTAAGATATAATTAAACGGGTTGTTCACCTTCCAAACACCTTTTTCAATTCAGTTATTTTCAAATTGTTCACCATAAATAAAGACTTTTTTCAATAGCTTTACATTTAGGGGGGAATGTAATAAAAGTCACTAACGGAAAAATTATTTGCAATGTGAAAAGTTATGCCTTTACATGAACAAATTTTGCTTTGCGCGAATTTGATATAGCTTTTGCGAACTGGGAATCTGTTTAGCGACCACTTCCGACAGTGGAAGACCGCTTGCGAATTTTATATTTTGCGCCAATGCGCAGTCAATGTAATAAAACTTCTTAATGAAAAAGTCGTTATGTTTGCTCCAAAAGATTATGACACCTTCAAGCACTTCTTACGAGTGCGCAATTAAAATTCGCAATGCGCAATTAAAATTTGCAATGCAATGACAGTTTAAGGAACAATATTACATTGCGAGATGTGTATTTTTAGTCTTATTGGTGCAAATTGTTTTGCTCTTTGCGACTTTAATTACATTCCCCCTGATCATTTCTTACCTTTTTTCCAAAGTCTAAGTTTACGGTTTAATGTTCCTGTCTCTGCAGTTTCAGCCTGGCAGCTCAGTAATTCAGGTGCAGATTCTGAACTGTTACAATTTTGCAACATTTAGTTGATTCATTTCTCAGCAGCATCTCTGGAGTATTAGCAACTATTGTATCAATTATAACAGCTGATTTAAATGAAACCCAGGAATTCTACTAAACAGGGTAAAGATAAGAAATGTATCAACTAAATGTATCAATTTAGAACCTTCCCAGAGCTGATCACAAATTATTGTAGGTATATAAATATAATGCAATATTAGAAAGAATCTAATATTGCATTATATTTATATACCTACAATAATTCGTGATGTGTTTATTTACCATATTATCAAGTAGAGATGTTCCATTTTGACATATAGGGGCCGATTCACTAACTTCGAGTGAAGGATTCGAAGGTAAAAAACTTCGAATTTCGAAGTTTTTTTTGGGCTACTTCGACCATCGAATGGGCTACTTCGACCTTCGACTTCGAATCGAAGGATTCTAAATCGTTCGACTATTCGACCATTCGATAGTCGAAGTACTGTCTCTTTAAAAAAAACTTCGACCCCGTAGTTCGCCATCTAAAAGCTACCGAAGTCAATGTTAGCCTATGGGGAAGGTCCCCATAGGCTTGGCTAACTTTTTTTGATCGAAGGATATTCCTTCGATCGTTGGATTAAAATCCTTCGAATCGTTCGATTCGAAGGATTTTATCGTTCGATTCGAAGGATTTTATCGTTCGATTCGAAGGATATTATCGTTCGATCGAAGGAATTATCCTTCGATCGTTTGATCGAACTATCTGCGCTAAATCCTTTGACTTCGATATTCGAAGTCGAAGGATTTTAATTTCTAGTCGAATATCGAGGGTTAATTAACCCTCGATATTCGACCCATAGTGAATCGGCCCCGTAGTGTTGATAAATGAGAAGTGTTTCACCTAATCATGCCGGCAGCACCTTCCACCTTTTTCCCCGAATATTGGTTGCTATGGCACCTGGTTTGGGACACAGGGGGAAGTGATGTTAGCATTTCGTGGGAGAGGTAGGGCATGCTACCTTTTAAATTTTGTTATCCAATGATTGTGCATCAGTGAAATTTTGAAAAAGGTTTTAGACCAAAACCGACATGTCAGTGTAAATGTGATTGTTTACACTGAAATAAATTCTTTTTTCGACGGAGTGCACACATACCTCGTTCTTTTTAATATATAATAAGATTTTTTTATTTTCTTTTTTAATGTATGTTAGTAAGAAAGCCACATACTCAGTGGCATAACTAGATGTTACTGGGCCCCACAGCAAATTCATTTTAAGGCCCCCACATATCCAGAAGTTGTCATCGCTCATTAATTAGCGCCTCATGGGGCCCCTTATACCTCCTGGGCTCCCTTGCAGCTGCAGGGTCTGCTTCCTCTGTAGTTAAGCCACTGCAGTACTGTACATACACTGCTATATACTAACCACAGAAGGGTTTAAACATTATGAGAACAATCAGTAATTAGCTTTGATCAGTCCACTAACGTAACTGCATTGATACATATTGACAAGTCTTTACAAGTCATTGTTGAGGGCAGAAGATTAATATACCGTATACTGTGCTTGGCGAGAGCTGTTTGTTTTACGTAAATAATACAAAAATAAAAGAATGAATCAGAACCAAAGATCATCATATTGTCAAATAACAGATTATGTTGCCAGGTTAACCAGATGACTTTAATAGGATTTAATGGGATGTGACTGATTATTACATGATTATTTGTACGTATTACTTTGTGAGATCAATCTATTTGTCTATAAGTAAAAACTTCATTATTAGATCCTGATTCCCCTTCTGTGGTTTCCTAATTGCTATTAAAAGCATTGTAGCAACAAAGAGGGGCAAGTCTCCACAGTGATCTCTGCGAATTTTCTTTTTTGTGAAGCCCTTTGGAGATGTATAAATAGTTAATGGGAACAGAACTGCATAATATGGGGAAACTGGAGGCTACATTTTAGGACTGTTTGGTTCAACATGCTAACAATCATGTTTAGACATGCTGGGGCTCATGTATGAACAATGGGCAAATATGCACGTAGGCAGTAACCCATCAGTGTATTTTTTCAGCCAGCTGCAGGCAAATTTGCTCATTGTTCATAAATGTACCTCAGTGTGTTTCTGGTATGGAAGAAAATATCACACTGCATTTCAAAATTACACTGAACATCCATCAGATATAGTACCCCAATCTAAATATCAAATGCAAGTAACATAAAAAAGATAATGAGATCACAAAGAAGTATGCCCTATTTAAATTCAGGAAATATGCATGTCAAGAAAATGCTGCAGGAATAGCAATGATTAGAATTCCTCAAATGTGAGGCAAATGTGAGATGTTGACAAGACACAAAGGTCATGAAAATTACTCTCTTTATGCTTTATAATTCCAAATTTCCAGGTGGCCTGGCAATAGAAGTTCCAAATCTGTCAGAAATAAAAAAGTGAGTTCAATAAATTCAGCATACCTTAGTACTGATTAGTTGAGATTGCATAGCTGCATAGATAGATTTCAGGAATTAGAGATGAATTATGAATGAATTAATTTACAATAATGATTAATGATCAATAATGATTAATGTTTTTCAAAGTTAAAGGGGCTACTATAAACATTTAAATGCCCTTTCTGTACCTTGCTTGACATACACCACCACATGAGCTTGTAACTAGAACCCTAAAGAAATTATGATTGCAATGAATTATATTTTCAATTGTGCATATTATATTACATTAAGTGTCTTGAGGACAGTGCAATCAGTGTGATTTAAAAGCCACACCTGAAGACCCAAAACTTTAAATGTCAATTAATTTATTTTATTAGACTTAAGATTTACAGAAATATGGTAGAAGCACTAGGGCAATTTGTTGTGATTGTTTAGTTAGTGATGTTCAAATACAATGCAAAAGGCATTCAAAATGGGCTTGTACTTATGTATACTTTGTATGAGTATATATATATATATATATATATATATATATATATATATATATATATATATATATATATATATATACATACACACAATCCTGTGTAGACTAAGTCCGCAATCACAGGTATTATTAACGGTCAATAGTTACTTCTTTATCGTGGGGAGATTGATGTTTCAGCCTAAAATGCCATTTAACAGGTTACAGAAATTGTTCAGTATAAAAATAAAAACTGGGTTAATAGACAGTCTGTGCAAAATAAAAAAATGTTTCTAATATAGTTAGTTAGCCAAAAATGTAATATATAAAGACTGGAGTGACTGGATGTCTAACATAATAACCAGAACACTACTTCCTGTTATGCAGCTCTTTTGGTATCCACTGATTGGAGACCAGGCAGTAACCAGCCAGTGACTAGAGGGGGGCCACATGGGTCATAACTGTTGCTTTTGAATCTGAGCTGCATCTGAGGATCAATTGCAAACTCACTGAACAGTTATGTACCATGTGGCCCCCTTAACTCTGAGTCAGAGTTAGTTGTGCTCTGTTCTTTTATGTTAGACATCCGCTTACATTTTTGGCTAATTAACTATATTAGAAACATTTTCTATTTTATCTAATTACCCAGTTTTTATTTTTATGCTGAACTTTTCCTTTAAAGTGAGTTTTCATTTGCAGCAGCGAACACACATAAAACGGAAACAAAAAACAATAGACACTAACGAAAATGTAAGGGCTTTTCTCTATATTTTTATTTAATAGCAGGCTAGTCAGTATAAATCATTCTGCAATACCGTTTTAAGACATGTTTGCATACTTTTATATATAGAGGGAATTTACTCAAATTGTAGCCTTGACGTTAACCTCTCAAATGAATATGCAGCGACATCCAGGGTAACTTTAAGACTAAACTTGTCTCTTTTATTCGCAACTGAGTTTTCATAACATAAAGATAGAAACTCACAGATCTGTATACATAGGGCTTGTATTTTGGCAAAGCTTTAGCCACCCAAAGGCTGTCAAAATATAGTTTTCATACCTGGTTCTCCAGGCCCAGATTTCCCTGTTGGGTGCCCCTAGGCCGCATGGTCCTAGCGCGCGTTCGCATTCGACTGCACCCAATCCATGCACCAGAGCACTGCGGAGCTGCACATTGCAACTGGGTAACATGGCATGGCCTTTGTGGCCTTGCTACAAATTGAGGCCTGTGGCTCTCCCCATAAGGTTATGTAAAACCCAAAATGGTGACCCAGAAAAGCGAGGGTGGCAGTATTTGTCACCAAAATCTCTCAGGGGCTCAAATTTGTCCAATTTGTCCATGGGGAGTAACACATAGCAGCTAAAAAGCTAGCTGCAAGTAGTAAAATTAATGCAACAATCTGATTGGTTGCCATGGGTTACTGCTCATGTGCAAATTTGCCCAGTGTTGATAAATGACCCCCAGTGACTATTTCTTGCATACTATCAGCTATTTATAGTTAATTCAAACTCAACATGGTGAAAAATATTGTAGAACAATAAAGGTTGTGTCAAAGTGCATTTTGTGGAGCTAAATTCACTTTTTAAGCCTTACAGAATCATGTTTTTGCTAAGCTCTATATATAATATAGCTGCTTCATTAGTGCAATAGATTTATGCCGTAGTGCTATTTTTATATTCTATCCAATCAATTCAAGTTCAAAGCATTTGGTATAAAATTACAAGTACTAAACTAACTAGCAGTGATGGGCGAATTTGTCCTGTTTCGCTTTGCCATGAAATTCACAAAATGGGCGAAAAATTCACAAACGCGGATTTTGACAGCGACGACAATTCGCCAGAGTCAAAATTGGTTAACTTAAAGGCAATTAAAGTCAACAGCCGTCCATTAATTGTCACCGGCATCTAAATTGTCGCCGACAACGACTGTGACGCCGGCGGTGGATTTTCTCTGCAAATTTGCGGATTTATTCGCCCGCGGTGAAACGTGGAAATTCATACCTGGTGAATAAATTTGCCTAGTTTTACTGCTTGTACATGCATTTCTTCTATTGTAAAAGTAAAACTAAAACATTTATTAGGAAATACTATTATACATTAAAATACATCTGATTTTATTACTGCACATTTTTGTAAATTTTAAACATTTCCTATTACATTTTTACTTTATATTTTATTTTATTTTTTCTTGTGCAAGAAATGTGAGTATCCATATATTTAAATGTTATGCGAAGTAGCTGAAATGTGCTGCACTTATCTGATGGCCTAGGGGTGCACCAGATTCATATTCGGCCCTGCAACCAATAAATAGAAACAGGACTTGTGTTTCAAACATAATTTACTTATTTCCACAATAAGAATAAATGTAATAGTATGTCATTTCAAATGAATACATGTTATTTCCCTGTTGTTGCTCATCCTTTAAAGAGCATCCTTTCTAATCATTGCCTCCAAATTTAAGGTATAAAATCACTAGTGCTGGTCTATTTTAGAATGATTTAACTAGCCTTTACAACGGCCAATAGAACCATCACATATTGGCGTATATTTCAGAGATCTCTCAAACCCAGCTAAGTATTGTAACCTTTCTCTGGTGTGATGCTAGATATCCACATGGAAATGTATCACAGTAAGGAAGCTAGAAGCAAAACCTGCCTTCTTTTCTAAATATACAACAGAAAAATGTCTGTTATAAACAGAACACTTCTTGATTCATAGTTCTAAAGGCTCAGATATGATATGCTCTGATATTCTATTTTAGTATGAAAAAGTAACCTATATTTTGTTGATAAAAAAAGCATGTTGAGTATTTCATCTTTCTAAAATGTTCATCAGCACAATTAAGCCCATGGCTGATTGTAAAGCCTTGAGCTTCTGTGAAAGTGGCCAGTATCTAGATTTTTTTGCTAAAGAATACCTATAAATATGATTTATCTTCCCTTCCTCTTCTTTCAGTTGCAGAATCAGACTATTAGTTGCAGACTGCCAACAGACTTTGGCCCAACTCCAGAGCACCTGTGAAACAGCATAGTATGCTATGTTTAAGCACACAGAGATCTCACAGGTGCTAGGAAATGATGGTTCAGTGATCGCAGTTCAGCAGCCAAATAAGCTTAATGTTTAACAACAAGAATGTAATATGCACTCTTAGTACAGGGATTTGTTTTAATTATTTCCTTCAGAAACTACTAAAATAGGATATCTGTTAGATAAATAGTGTCTTAGATTTTCTGATGGATAGAGATCATAGTTTGAAATGGGTCATTATAGAACATTCCCCTTTCTGTTCCTGTGCCACCCCAGTGTTACTTTTGGATCATTGTCCTGCTGAAAGATGAACCTTTAAACCTTCAGTGTGAAAAGTTATTAGGATCCCTATCTCAGTGCTAATTATAAGAACAATGTTCCTTTATGTTAACATGTCTTACATCAGGGGTGCCCAAAAGGTAGATGGGGATCAACCAGTAGACCTTTAGCTGGTGATCAGTAGATCTGAAGACACTGTCAACAAACAGCTTGTCTAAATCACCTTCCTGTTTCATGCTTTTCATTCAGATATTTATTAATATTAAGGTTACATAAGAAATAGTTGTTTGTAAAATATAGCAATATGCACTTTTTCATAAATCAATATTTAATTAATATTTTCCATAGAACAGAATGTGAACAATGATGTTATGGATGTAGATCCTAATGGGACAACATCACTAAAAGTAGACCTCGTATTATTAAAGTTTGGGCACTCCTGTCTTAGATCATTAACTGAGATTGTTTAAAGCCTGTTTGAGGACCTTATGAAGATACAGTGTATATGCTAGGATTTCCTTGAGAACTGATGTCACTAAGTTCACGTATTCCAAAATTCACTTGCAATATTAAACACAGTTGCTTTTATTTTAATTAACCTCTCCTGTTGGCTACATTTAACAAATTATCTGTCTCCTAGATGCCAAATGCATGGTTTGAGCTAAACAATTTATCTGCATCATTTTGCTTTAATAGTGATGTACATTAGAAAATGGCAGCTTTAAGAAGAAAAGTTAAAAAAGCATTAACCTAATTAAGAGGACACACAGCATATATCTAACTGCTATAAGTAATTAAACAATCATCTTTTCAGTTAACAAGATTTAATTTTAACTTGAAAATATATACCTTACTTTGTCTTTCAGTAAATATCATATAAAACATATTGATTCGATTTTAGATTGATCATCTGTGTTTTTCTTCAAATTCAATTACCTCTTATCCACATTCAATTATAAAATGGCAACATGATTTGTATGGCTAATGGACTGGTTACTTATAAACAAAAATAAGCTTATTATTTGGTGAACAGTAGTACCGAACCAAGGTCCAAGGTTAGAAATTGTATTTACAAAATGGTTGACAAAAACGTTAGTAGGACACGTTTCTTGCTTTTCTTTTTTTTTTTTACCACTATATAATATTTGAGATTGAAATGGAACCATGAAGTTCCAAAAGGAACACATAGGGGAATTGAGGATTAGCATAAATATTTTCACATTGTTGCAAAAAAAGATCTAGGCTACATCCCTTATAAAAGGAGTAAGACTGCTTTTCAAAAAAAAACAAACAAACACTTTATTAGGGATTTCTAGGCATTTAAATATATTGTGCTTTTTTCAACCACTATGAAAAAAATGCACTTTTGAAGCATAAACACAGAAAAGAAAAAGTTTGGACTGTTTGGATCTAATGTGTTCTGTCTTGTCAGGAGTAAGCACATTAAGGGGAGTGGTGAGTGTGTTATAGTAGACATAGGTTGCCAGATTAGGACAGGAGAAGATAAAGATATAAGATTAAAGCCAGTAGAAGAAGAGAGATGTACATATATAGTGTTTGCAGGTCACACTGCATGTGTGTTTTTGTAGACTGCAGAGTGTATGAAGGGTGTTAGCGAGAATAGAAATATGTTGTTACTGCCACCCTGAAGATAGAGGTAATTCCAGAGTTTGAACTGTGGGATGTGTCAATAAGCTCAGCAGACTTACACCCAATGAATCACGTACAGGACCAGAAATCACATGACCAGAAATGATACTACACTCTACTCAGAGAAATTCTTCCAATCCATAAGAGTGGTGGCACACAGGGAGATTTAGTCGTCTGAGATAAATCTGCTATTGCAGGCGACTAATCTCCATGAAATGCCTTCCCATCGGCTAGAATGTAAATCGCCGGTGGGCCACGGTATAAGCATCACTTCGGTTTTCTGAAGTTGCCAGAAGTTTCCTTGTGACGCAAATTCAGAAAACTTTGGAAAACCGAAGCAACGCTTATGCCATCCTGCCGGTGATTGATATTCTTGCTGGTGGGAAGGCATTTCGGGGAGATTACACACAGGCAACTAAATCTCCCTATGTGCCGCCACCCTAAAAAATGCGCTACCACATTTGCATGCTTTTTAACTATTTACTAGTGAAGCACTATGTTTCTTAAGACTTGAAGACAAATCATTCATTGCATATTGAACATTAATCTGGTTGACCTTGTACTTACTTCATAAGATGCTGAAAGTTTAGATTTTCAATTCAGCAACTCATACTGGTTTATGGCACATTTATTTTATTTTTACTGTACATATTATAGAAACTGTCTGGGCAAAATGGCAGGCTGGAAATTGATGACAGAGTATAACACAGGATTTTCATTTTGCACCTTCCCATATAAATCCCATGTTATCAAAACCAAGCTATTGTAAGCTAGCTTCAGAGTAAATAGAATAGTTTGTTTTATTTTAGGCAGCACAAGTATGTCAATAAGTCAAAGGTTTGTAACAAAAATATTAGTCAAGAAAATAACAAGAGAAATGTTTGGGAAAAGAAGAGAAAAATAAAATAATAATTTATAATGAGAGTGTGTGGAGAGTGTGGAGAGTTTTTTTTGTGGTGACAGGGCAGAAACTTTGATTTTGAGGTCCCCTAAAAGCAGCACTGATGAATGAATGAATATGAATATGCTGAACATACTTATTTAATATTTTACACACGTGGAAAGCTGCAAATGTCATAATTTCACAATAATTTTCAGTTATTTCTTTTATTTATTTTTTTACCTCCTGAATTGCATTTTTTCTGGAGTGAGTTAACCTGCAGTCTGCATTCATTAAAATCGTTGAGATTTTATTGAATTTTATGATGAGGGTAATCCAGAAATTCCAGAATAATCCTGCCCATTAAGACCTAGGCATCACATACCCAGCATAGTCAATTGGCAGGTTCTGGTTGCCATGTCAGAAAACTGACCCCCTAAGACTCTTGGCAGGCCATCCTGGTTGAAATGAACCTTTGGTTGTAGAGACTTTATCTGTAGGTATAATCATAGCCTACTGTATTTAGTCCATATTAGGGATCAAGAGATCTGTACAGCAGTGATTCCCAACCAGTAGCTCATGACCAACATGTTTCTCTCCAACCCCTTGTATGTTGCTTCCAGTGGCTTCAAAGCAGGTTCTCATTTTTGAATTTCAGCCTTGGAGGCAAGTATAGGTTGTATAAATACCATATGTACTGCCAAACAGAGTCTCCTGTAGGCTGTCAATCCACATAGGGGCTACCAATAGCCAATCACAACCCAGGACATTTTTCGTGCTTGTGTTGCACCCCAACTCTTTTTACATCTGAATGTTGCTCACAGGTGAAAAAGGTTGGTGACCCCTGCTATACAGTAATCATATTGCAATTAATCCAATTTTGTGGTATTGTCATTCCCTATACTTCTTTTTGGTAACCAGCGGTAACAGTTCTGTTGACTCAAGGAAAAAAATCTTTAATTGTAACATTTACAAACACATGTAGTAAAAACTAATTTCTTTGGTAATAGGATTTTATTAAAGTCAACAGGGGGTAGAGATGATTACTACAAGCTTTGCATAAAGTTCAAGGAGTCACAGTATTAACAATTAACAGATATCAGCCTAGTAAGGAAGTGGAAAAACAAGACAGAAAATTGGAGGAAGAAGAGATAATATCTGCAGACCATGCAGTTATTATCTCTCCATGTGAGCATTGGAGTGGATTAATGGGGGGCTGCATTGTTAGTGCAGCGAGTGTTGTTGAGCTTTCTGTTGTTGTGCTCTTAGAGGAGCTAAATTTCCTCTTTAAATAAGTAAATTCAGCTATTAAATTTACCAAAGGAGCCATTTTAGCGACCTTGATAACTGGTTACTCACTTCCCCCGAAACAAGGGTTTCACTTTGCCTTATGGCAGGAGCGGCCCTGGGGGTAATGTTGTGCATAAATTCAAACTGCATACATATATAAAGCTTAGGTGCTGAACTACCTTTGGTGCAAAGCTAACTTCCAGTTCAGCCCACAGAGGAGTGCAAGCTGCCGGTCACCCTGCTGCTAAAGAGAAGTTTGCAAGTACAATTCTAGCTGAAGATTGCAAAAAAATACAAGGGGGATAAGGCTTACCTATTATAGCAGTTTATAGAGTAATCCCAGATACAAATTAAATTAATGAGTAGGGCATTTTTTGGAATCATCTCAGAGTGTGCCAGCACAGTTAAATGTAAAAGGCAGAGTGGTTTTCCTTTATTATAAAATATGCTGGCTAAGAAAAAGCCCTGTGTGTCTCCAGCCTTACTTCTTAATTAGCCATTTGACCTATTATTACTGCATCAAAATCTATCTTTCATTTTAAGTACAAAATTGTCCCTGGAGCAACTATCTATGTGGTATGGATACTGCCTGAGCTCAGATGTAACAATGGAAATGATTACTGTTGTTATGTCCTCTCTTGTATTGATATTTAAATAGTGGCAAGTGTTTCTGTGTATGTATTTTGCATAGTTACTGTACATAGTTAAATCAGGTTAAAAAAAGACTAAAGTACAAGTTCAACCCCTCCTAAAACCCAGTGCCCATACATACACACACTCACACTAACCCCTCCGTACACTCATGTAATGTATATATACTAATTGTAGATTTTAGTTTCACAATAACCATGGATATTATGTCTGTCCAAAAAATCATCCAAGCCCCTCTTAAAAGCAGTAACAGAATCAGCCATCACAACATCACCAGGCAGTGCATTCCACAACCTCACTGTAAAGAACCACCTACGTTGCTTCAAATGAAAGTTCTTTTTCTCTAGTCTGAAGGAATGATCTCTGCTGCGGTGATACACTTAAAGGGAAAACTATACCCCCCAAACAATGTAGGTCTCTATAAAAAGATATTGCATAAAACAGTTCATGTGTAAAACCCTGCTTCATGTAAATAAACCATTTTCATAATAATATACTTTTCTAGTAGTATGTGTCATTGGCTAATCCTAAATAGAAAATTGCCATTTGAAAAAATAAGGGCCGCCCCCTGGGATCGTACTATTCACTGTGCACACAAACATACCAACAAACCATATTTGTTAGGTCACATGAGCCAATTAACAGACAGTTGGCTTCAACACTTCTTCCTATTACAGTGAGAGATGAGAGTTGTAGTATTTCTGGTCAGGTGATCTCTGAGGCAGCACAGAGACCATCACGAGATTCTTTAATATGCCACTTAATATGATGTAAACTATCTGTTGCTTAAGTGTTCATTTTGGGGGGTATAGTTTTCCTTTAAGGAAAAAAAGGTCCCCTACTATTTATCTATAATGTCTTCTAATGTACTTGTAAAGTGTAATTACTGTATGTCCCCTCGCAAGCGCCTTTTTTCCAGTGTATTATATGCTCAATTTTATTAAAAACATACTGTGCTTGAATTTAGTCACTTACCATACCACAATTGCTGGCCATTTATTTATGTGGGAAATTCCATTCATTAAAAATCATCAGCATGAGCTCCTTGCACTTCCATATAGTTGCAAATGGTGCAGCTGCTTTCCTCCTGCCTCCTGTTCCGACCTCTGATGTGCCTATTGATACAGGCCTCTGTGGGAATACAATAGCTACCGCTACATCCAGGTAGCTCAAGGTTCTGTCCTGTGTCAATTGCTGCAGTACAGATATACCAAAATAATTGGGCACATATATCATTCATACCAAAGACCAGAATGCTAACTGGATGTGGAAATTTTTCAGCACAACCATCTCTGACTTGCATTGAAGTGCAAGTGCTCTTATGTCCCACTTACAGATATCTACTGTTTCTTGGCATCTGATACTTTACATCTGTTCAGGCAAGCAGCAGTTCATATTGCTTCATGAATCATACACAGTTTGATACATGGCCATAATTATTATATTTTTTCCCTATACCTATCATTCCTATCTGTTGGCACTTTCCTATACTCTACAAAACACGTTTCTGACACTAACGATCTGTTATCTCTTTTGGCTCTAAATCGTCGTCTCAAAATTTGTATAGTAAATGTAAAGTGAAAATTATACATTTCACCACTCTTTCAAAACTTTTTTCACACAGTGTCCACAATCCATTTAGGTAAGAGTGTTTACTGTGAGGTTACTATGTATTACATTCATGGTAACACATTCATTAATTGATCTCATGTTTCCCACAAAGATCAATGCTGAATGCAATAAAAATGATGCAATATCAATTTATATTATGATCAGCTTTGAACTCCACTCCGGTACTGTATGTACTCACTATGAGTTGAGAGAAATTCACTCCTACTTGTGCAATCTGGTGAGCGCATAGAACTGCACAGCAAATGAATATATCTTGTGTATGAAACTCACCCTAAGGGTAAGTCATTTACAGAATATGGCTGGCTGTACAAGAACAAAATATTTAAGCAATAGTTCTATTTGTAACATTCTACCTCCTGTAACATATCTGCTCCCATTCCATTCCCAAAAACAGACAAAAAACAGAATCTGCCTTTGACAATATTTTCCTTTCCTGCTTTTGGGGAAACAGAGTTTTTCGTAAAATGCAACCTCTGAGATGCAAAGTGAGTTGCAAAGCTGCCTCTAAAATAATATTTCTTACTGCTGTTGGGCAATTACAGTTTTTCTTACAACTTACAACTGCTATTGCACTGCAGAATACTTAGGGGCACATTTACTATTGGTCGAATATCGAGGGTTAATTAACCCTTGATATTCGACCCTCAAAGTAAAATCCTTCGACTTCGAATATCGAAGTCAAAGGATTTAACGCAAATGCTTTGATTGAACGATCAAAGGCAAAATCGTTTGATCTAACGATTAAATCCTTTGAATTGAATGATTCAAAGGATTTTAATCCATCGATTGAAGGATTTTCCTTCGATCAAAAAAAGCTTAGAAAGCTTATGGGGACCTTCCCCACAGGCTAACATTGGTGCTCGGTAGGTTTTAGGTGGTGAAGTAGATAGTCTAAGTTTTTTTTAAAGAGACAGTACTTCCACTATCGAATGGTAGAATAGTCGAATGATTTTTAGTTCGAATCGTTCGATTCGAAGTCGTAGTCGAAGGTCGAAGTAGCCAATTCGATGGTCGAAGTAGCCAAAAAAAACCTTCCAAATTCGAAGTCCTTCACTCGAGCTTAGTAAATGTGCCCCTTAGTGGCTGATACTAAAACTTGTATTTATCTCAGGTTATTCTAAGTCAATCTAACTCACTTCCATGAACTGAACTAATTTATCAATATTCTCAACAAAAATGGAACGACAAAATGTCCCAACAAAATCGAGCGCCAGTTCGTATCGATTTTATGGAATTTTCACTGCAAAAACTCAACTTTTTTAGATTATTGGATACAAACTCAGACTTATTCGAATTATCCATTGCAGATCACGTTGTCAAGAAACAACTTTAGGGACATCTGCCATTGACTTCTGCGTGACCTCAAAAGGTTTGAGATGGAGTATTTTCAGATTCGGATTTTTAGCAGCTTTGGGGCATGATAAATCTCTAAAAATTCTATTTTTATTTTCCACAAAAAATTGTGTTTTTTAAAGTGAAAATTGTACTTAAAAAAAATTGAGGTTTAAGAAATGGGCCTCTAATTTTTTAAATATTAATAAAAAATAAACTGTGATAATACTTGCTCAGTTTTCTGTTTTTTTAAAAAAAAAAAAAAACCATACTGTTTATAAAATAAAGAATACACAGCCTTCCAACCCGCATGGAATCTAATCCAGATTTATGGTGATGCTGGAAGAATTACTGAAAAATGCTGTAGTTATCTCATTTAATTCTTATCAGTCTGTCAGTCAATCGAAACAAGGATATGTCTTTGCTGGCTGATGAATGCTGAGGATTTGTCCTTAATAACTGAACACATCTTTCAGGTCAACAATACAGATGTGCTGCATTACTCCTAAAAAATGAGATTATAAATGCTTCAGTTTGCAGCAGAGGAACAGTTGATTGCACACATAGCCTAGCACACTTTTTCAGAATATTACATTGTTTTCCTCGATTTTGTTATTTAAGCTGAATGTACTGGGAAGAGTGTTATTAGTTACTACGAGTTGCATGTGACCATTTATATGCCACTGCCAGCTGCTTTATTGATCTTGGAGAGATTTGTTTAATATGCAAAACCAAATGAATGTGTTAATTGGATGATATGCTTAAATATGAAAATACATTCTAGCAATACAGCGTTTAATCAACTTTGTTTAATCTCTGTACAGTTTCATAGCTTCAATCGGCATTCACATGGGATGATAATTTTTTGTGAAATATAAAGGTCCACATACCTATAGATATTTTTCTTATTAGGGCAGGACTACATGGCCGATTCCACCGCGATCCGACGCGCTGCGCAAAATTGCAGGCATCACGTCAGATGCGACGGAAATAAGGTAAGTAATTCAATTGTCGCATTGTGTCACAGCATTGATGCGACGCGACACAACTGTCGGATGCAGACGCTGCACGCTGCGACTTCAACCGACAGTTGTGTTGGTTCGCATCAACAATGCGACACGATCCAACACTACTTATCTTGTTTCAGTCGCATCCGATTTTGCACAGCGTGTAGTCCTGCCCTTAATAAAGCTATGGGATCTCTTATCTGGAAACCCAATATCCAGAAAGCTCTGAATTATGGGCAGGCCATCTCCCAGAGAGTCAATTTTAAGCAAAAAATATATATATATTTTTTTATAAATCATTCCTTTTTCTCTGTAATAATAAAACAGTAGTTTTTACTTGATGGTAACTAAGCTGCATGAATTCATACTGATGGCAATACAACCCTATTGGGTTTAAATGATTCTTCAGCAGAAGTAAAATATGGTGATTCAAATTACAGAAAAAAATTGTAGAAATACTCCAGACCTGGATCATTCTGGATAATATGATGTTTTAGCAGATATAATGTAATAAAAAGCACTAAGTTTGCCCAGGATCAGCAACCCATAGCAACTAATCAGCAGGTAGCATTTACTAGTCACCTGTTTAAAAGCAAACATCTTACTGGTTGCTATGGGTTACTGCTCCTGTGCAAACTTAGTGCTTTTTATTGCATTTGGGGGTTCGTTTTTAAAAATATAATATAAATAAGAATATTAAAGGAGAAGGAAAGGTATATTTATTGGAGGTTCCAAAAGTAAGGCGATCCCAAGTGATTGTATATACTTACCTGACACCCTGGGCCAGTGCTCCTATCAGGAGAAAACTGCACCGGTCATGGGGTTCTTCTAGTGAGCACTACTGAGCAATCCGTTTCTGGCTTCTTCTTTCTTCAAATTTCCCGGGCAGACGCTTGTGCAGTAGATCAAAATAGCTGACTCCTTAGTTAAAGTTCAGCTTTTTCACGCTACTGCACATGCACACCCGCCCAAAGAAGGAAGAAGAAGAAAGACGATTGCTCCGTGGTGCTCTCTGGAAGAACCCCCGGACCGTTGCAGTTCTCTGCTGATAGGAGCACAGGCCTGGGGTGTAAGGTAAGTAATTATAATCACTTGGGGGTGCCTAACTTTTGGCACCCCTAAGTAAATACCAATGTTTCTTCTCCTTTAATAAGAAAATGTAGTCAGGAAGCATTTACACATAGTCATTACTGGGATGCAAATATATATCAGAATTATTTGGGAAGTGTCATGGGAGGCAGAAAAAGGCTATATTTATGCAGTGAGGGGTGCATCTAAGCCCAAGTTAATGTTAAGATGTATTTCACAGACTTAAAGGCTGCTGAACAGTTATTCGTTAGGATGCCTCTGTGATCCAATGTAGAATGTAATACCATATTCATGTCTCTGAACAAGTCCCCAGCAAGTGGCATTTTGAACTATTGGAAAAGGTTATGGAAAAGGGCTGTTTAATTGGCTGGGGGATCATAGCCAGGTTTACCCTAAATTATGAGCTACAGTAGCTTCTTGAATATGTCTGTTGGGATTAAAATGCCATGAGGAAAAGGCAATAATATATGGGTACCACCTAGTTAAATGAGGGGGTGATTTATTTTGGGGATAATAGGATTATAGGGCTCTTTTATGTCTGCAGATGCAGTAGGAAATTTGGACATTAATGAAATATATTTGAATACAAATGCACTCCTTGCTCTTCCATATACGTAGTTGTGCTCAGTGACAATCATGTCTTTCCTGCCTTTCATTCTGAAATAAGTACTGTTGCGGCAATTGAAGCACAGTGCTGTGCAAACCATGGAGCTACCATCACCAGGCCAGGCAGTGTCCTCAGCACTATGTCAATAGTCGCTGAACACTAACACAGAAACAGACTTTGTTCACATGCCGATGACAAGTAGACCTGATGCCAGGTATTAAACAGTTGGCACTGCTGGTTGGCACTGCTGCGTCCAACTTGTGATGAAGTATTTGCACAGTTTATCTTAACAAAGCAGACGCAATTGCACCAGACGCATCAAAGTTGAGTCAGACGCAGTACATTGCAAAAAAGTTCAAAAACTGTGCATTGTGGGGAACATTGTGTGTCATGCCACTGAGATAAGCATTATAGTTTACACTAAACATAGCAGAATGAGAATTAAGTCAATGTTATGTTCCCCAAGGCCAGATAGAGCTAGATACATAATTTTATTTGCATGTTATAATCAGTCACTATTTGTTTCCTACTTACTGCAAACTGAAATAAAAAATCTAATTTTGTATTAGAAATGCACAGACTTTCTGTGAACTTTCATTATTTTTGACTAATGTAGCAAAAGGCCATAAAAAGCAATTTTAAATCCTCGCACTCTTCACATAATTTGAATGTGTATTACTTTAAAACTGGAGCTCAGCTTTTCATTGCTCTTCCATCACTAATGACAAATGTACTTTTATTGCACATATGTACGGATCAAAATTGTGCTTTGGTTCAAATAATAATTACACATGATTTTAAATACATGAATAAATCTGTTTAAAGTCCTGGTAACAAAACTGTCCTGCATTTCCATAATCTCTGGATATATTATGCTCAGAAAATTCAAAAATGTGGATTTAATTCCAGTCAACAGGATATATAACTCAAAGGCTAGATAAGCTTAAATTGGGTCTACAGCCCCAATGAATTACCCCAATGTACCTTAATTATATATTTAATAACTGGATCATACTGTATATTTAAATAGCCCTATTGCAGATTGAGGACCAAAATAATCTTTTAATCACTGCAAAAAAAAAAATGATCATGGTGCATTTTCATTTTAGTAAGTATGACCTAGTTACTGAACACATATTTCTGTTCTTCCTGGTTTGCAAAAGGAAGACCTTAGATATATGAAAAGTAAGATATACACAAGGCTGCCTGTGTTACTCTGAGTGTGAATGCAGATCCACGGGGGAATGTAATAAAAGTCGCAAATAGCAAAACAGTTTGCACAAATAAGAATAAAAAATTGCATTTCGCAATGTAATACTTTTCCTTAAGCTATTATTACATTGCGAATTTTCATTGCGCATTGAGAATTTTCATTCCGCATTGCCCACTTTTAAGAAGTGCTTGAAGGTGTTTGGAGCAAACATAATAACTTTTTCAGTAAGAAGTTTTATTACATTCACTGTGCAATGGTGCAAACTATAAAATTCGCAAACCTTCTTCTACTGTCGGAAGTAGTCGCAAAGGTTTATGCAAAGGAAAATTTGTTCGCACAGAAGCATAACTTTTCGCATTGTGAATATTTTTTCCGTTACCGACTTTTATTACATTCCCCAAAAGAGTTTTGCTAAGAAAGGTATTATCAGTTTATATCATCATACATAGTATAAATATTACAAATACCGGCTGTACTCACTTTGCAGATGTACGTTTCTGGGTGCACATAGCAGAATTACATATGTATTGTCGAGCAAAGCAACACACTCACAGGACTTAAAAAATATGGTAGAAAAAAAAATAAGAATTGTGGTTTATGTAATGCCGTTTTATCTCTTTTACGGCCCTCAATGGACACTAAGATGGTGCATATATTGTGTGTATATATATATATATATATATATATATATATATATATATATATATATATATATATATATATATATATATACACACATATATATATAAAATATAGTCCCCGTACTCTAACGTTTTGGCTGTGACACCAACCTCTATCAAAGAACAAAAGATCACTAAACAACCAACATAAAAAAACATTGTTTGGCTAGAACAGTGATCCCCAACCAGTAGCTCGTGAGCAACATGTTGCTCTCCAACCCCTTGGATGTTGCTCCCAGTGGCCTCAAAGCAGGAGCTTATGTTTGAATTCCAGGCTTGGAGGCAAGTTTTGGTTGTATGAAAACCAGGTCCACTGCCAAACAGAGTCTCAATGTAGGTTGACAATCCACATAGGGGCTACCAAATGGCCAATCACAGCACTTATTTGGCACCCCAGGAACATTTTTCATACTTGTGTTGCTCCCCAACTCCTTTTACTTCTGAACGTTGCTCACGGGTTCAAAAGGTTGGGGATCCCTGGGCTAGAAGCTTGAACTCGTGACGAATTACCGGTGTAGTTAACCTCAAAACACAATCCCCAATTAGTATGTAATAAACCTACTAGAGAGTTCAAAAACCGGACATATTTCCATGCAAACCAAAACTCAAACACAAGCAAAATGTGAACGTGTAAAGAGAAACAATTTGTTTAAAATGGTTACAAAAAATAACATAAAAACGTTATTTATAAAAGAAACATTGAAGCATCAGCTTTTTGTTCTACTGCCTATTAAGCCAGAGAGAATTAGTGCTATTGAATATTAATCGGTGTTGCCATGTTGTGGGTATCAATTTAAACGTATCCCTTCAATCAAGTTCAGGTTCTTTCAAACAACCCTCTGTTAATTTAGAAAAAATAAATCTGTATTCAAAACTTAGATAGTGACTTGCGATCCACACTTATAAATAAATGGTCGCATAGCGAAGTCAAGATCACAGCTTTCCCACGTTCAGTGCTGTTATGAATTACTGGGATTTTGATCGGTCAGTCCCGGAAGGCCAATGATGGTTTGTTGAAATCTGCAAGGACTAGTTCATATATATATATACACATATATGTAATATGTTAATGAGCTCTAGTATAGAGGGCATTTTGTCCACCAGTGATCAGGGCAGCTAAAATGCCCCATTGTCACCCCTGATAATATTAAACCAAAAGCACCTTGACTTGAGTGAGGAACATGGAGCTGTGAAAGCCAGGCCTCCCCATAACTTCTCTTTGTGCATCCCTACATTCCCCCATTTGCTGAAGTCAAACCTTACATTTCTTATGTTCTGTAGTCAAACCCTACATCCCTCCATGTGATTTAGTCAAACCCTACATCCCCCCACATGCTGTAGTCAAACCCTACATCCCCCATGTGCTGTAGTCAAACCCTACATCCCCCCATGTGCTGTAGTCAAACCCTACATCCCCTCATGTGCTGTAGTCAAACCCTACAACAAGTGCCCTGTCTGCTATTGCCCTTCTAGTGAATTGGTCGGCAATTGTGGCAGTTTTGCCTGTTTCCCTACTCACTAAAATACAGGAGAGCTTCTCTACCAGGCATGGGATTTTCCAGAGAACAGATCTTTCAGTAACCATGTCTTAAGGTTACTTTAAAAAAAAAAAGTGTGATGAGGACCTTTTAAAAACATATGCAGCAGTGATGCCCAGGGAAAATCTAACACATATATATTTAAAATGAGTGAGCTGGACTTTGTCAGCCATGTTTCCAGTTTTAGTGGATAATAAAACTACCACTGACACTTTGACTGCTGTCTCTCCATAAACAGATGAGAAAAACATATTTAACATTTAGCTGAACTATGGATATTTCCAGGCCAGATGGTGCAAGAAATATATCTCCATAGCAGCTGATGTTTGGAAATTGCTTGGACAGATGTGAAGGGTGAAGCAGAAAGTAATGTAGAACCTGCATAGTTGCTGGGATCCTGCCCATTAGACACATGTTTAATACCCTAGAACAGACTGGGAAGTCAAGGTGCTTATAGTAGTAGGACCGGTTATTATGAGATATAGTATGAGCTTGTTTTTATTAGTTTTATTAGGAGACCTGGCAGACTGATCCACCATAGGTAAGTGGGGAAAGGAAAGTACATAGATCAATGTGCAACTTGCAGCCTACCATCTTTTGTTGCATAAAAGCTACCTGTTTTATAAAATGTCCTCTCTGCTCTACCTATAACAAGCCCTAGCAAATAAGACATTAAAAAAAGTACTAGTCGTGAAAAGCGATTTTCCTTTTTGGGTTCAGATTATGGGAACAACCCTTTTGGTGCCTCTTGCCATGTCACATGATAAAAAAGTGTTATGTAATACTGTAGATCCAAACCGAAATCATAAATGTCTAATCTTTATTGTTGGCACAATGGCACATCTATTCTGCTGGCCAAGACTTTAAAGGGGTGGTTCGCCTTTGAGTTATCATTTAGTATGTTATAGAATGTCCTGTTCCTAGCCACTTTGCAATTGATCTTCATTACTTATTTATTATAGTTTTTGACTTCCCCTCTTCTACATCTTTCCAGCTTTTTAATGGGGGTCACTGACCCCGGCAGCCAAAAAATGATTGCTCTGGAAAACTACAATTTCATTATTATTTTTACTTTCTGTTCAGTTCCCCTCCAATATCTCAGTTACGCCACTGCCCAGTTGCTAAGGTAAACAAGATCCTAGCATCCAGACAGCTGCTGAAATTCCAAACTGGAGACGTGCTAATCAAAAAGCTAAATAACCGAAAAACAATAAAAAATAAAAAATGAAAACCGAATGCAAATTGTCTCAGAATATTAATGTCTATGTCATACTAAAATATAATTGTAATGTGAACAATCCCTTTAAGGCTCTGTAGCTCTAAAAGAATTTAAAATGCTGGTCATTCTACTGTTTTATTGTTTGTACAAGACACAGACAGCTGTATCATTATTATTTCCACTCTTATGAACATGACTGAGCTGTGCAGCATCCAATAGATTATAAGTGAAATTGCTTTAGGCTCTTTTCTAGCTTGTCTTGGTTATTTTAATGAGGAAAGTGGACCTTCCTTCTTTTTCTGGGTGAATAAAGCATGAAATGTTATTCTCCTCTCTACCTCCTAATAAAGTAATAAGGAATAAAAATAAAGGATAATATGTTCTAGGTTTGTAATGCTTTTGTATCTTGTACTGCTACTGGCTTGTTAATATCCTAGTAATGCTTCTATGACACATTTGCATACACTATGATTATAATAATATAGCAATATAGTAATGTCTGCAATTTAAGAATCAGAGCTCAATGTTAATATTAAGTATAGAAAAGTTATGATTATATATAGTTATCACTAAATACATTTCTGCTTTATGCATTGAATGTCCAGTTTTAATGAGCATGTGTCATTGTTTTAATGCTCTTTTAGAATACAAACATTAAATATTTGCACATAAATACTGAATTCTCTGCAAATTACATCAATTTACATAACCAGACGTTTGGGCTGATTCCAACTGATCATTAGCAGTCATTCAAATGTACTACTACTAAGTTACTTATGGATGAATTGCTTCCAGATTACTGGATCTAATGAATAAAACCGCCTAAGGGTAAGGCCAGACGAGGAGATTCTGGGAGATTTTGTTGCCTGTCGACTTATCGCCACGACTTTTGCGCGACTATCTCCCCGAACTGCCTCAGCGTCTCACTGAGGCAATTTTGGGCGACTATTGAAAACACATCACCGCGTGTGCATTAGCGCAGGCGATTTTGCGCTGTAGCCTATGGGGAAAAGACGCTCAGGCAGTTCAGGGACAAAAGACGTGCCGATAAGTTGCCAGGCGACAAAATCTCCCCGAATCTCCTCGTCTGGCCTTACCCTAAAACTTATTGTGGATTTGATACCTCAGACCATTTGATCTTTTGTAGGGTTTCTCAATCCCAGAAAGCTGTGGAATTGATCTATTGATTTGATCAAATCAATCAGTTTGATTTGATTCAAAGTCCCCATTTCATCTTTAATAGATTTGATACTTTTGTACAGCCAGTTTTGCCTCCTTTATTATTTTCTGTTCGTATATGCATTTGCCTTAAAACCATCTGAACTAATAAAATACCCCTTTGCTGAAAATTGCCACTGCTGTCAATAGTGTTCATATACATTATTTTACTTGCTATGCAATATATGTAAACATTTCCAACTTGTGTTTACACAATGCAATTATATAAAATGTATATTTTGGTTAATCACTGAGGGCGATTCACAAGCTGTAAACACTAAACATGCACTGAAGATTTAGTTTCCAATGAAGCTGGAGCACCTAATAAAATAAATTGCTCTGGATTTAGAACTTTGCCTTATATTAGGTAAGGGCACATCACTGAGAGGACAGCAGCATAGAACATTGAACCAACATATAAATATAAAGATTATTTTTTCTGTCCAGCATCTAATAAAGTGCTTGTTGGCAATAATAGTCATATTAGTAAGAGAAAGGTTCAGGTTTTCATTCTATAGGTTTGTAGAGATTCAGCACTTAAAGGAGAAGGAAAGTCGTTTCGCACTTGAGGGTGCCAAATGTTAGGAACCTCCAAGTGAATGTATTTACTTACCTGAAACCCCGGGCCAGTGCTCCTATCAACCGAAAACTGCACAGGTCTGGGGTTATTCCAGCGAGCACCATGGAGCTCTTCTCTTCCGGCTTCTTCTTTCTTCAAATTTCCCGGGGGAGACGCATGCGCAGTAGAATGAAAAAGAAGAAAGAAGTAGCCGGAAGAGGAGCGTTCAGTGGTGCTCACTGGAATAACCCAGGGTTTCAGGTAAGTAAATACATTCACTTGGGGTGCCTAACATTTGGTGCCCCCAAATTCTAAACGACTTTCCTACTGCTTTAATTACTGTTGAGTTAATTGAGCGATGAAAATGACCAATTTTACTCCTGTGCAGTAAACCACAGCAAGTGTCTTATTTAATTCCTAATATTTGATTGGTTGCTATAGGTTACTGCAAAATTACCCAATGTATATTGGATTATATGCTATATTCTATGCAAGTAGGTTGGATAAAGTCTATTGTGTTGTTTGATGTATATCAGGAAAAATCAGATGGCACTCACAAAAGTAATTGTTCTAAATCCTTTTTCTTGTTTTATTGAGATCTCCACACAATGTTTATGGGGTTCCTCCCCTTTCTCAAGTGCTCTCACAGTTGTAACACAGGACACAGGTACATACATAGGTGTAGAGGTGAAAAACCCCTCCCACATAATTAAATGAAATCACATAGTACAAAGACTGGCAGTTATACTATAATAAGTCCAAATATAGGGTTGAATCTTCAGAGCGTTGTATTCCCAAATCAGCAATAACTAGGGCTCTCCTCTGACCAAATAAAAGACAATGTTCGAAATTGGATTGCTGTGCACCTCAAAAAAGCCGTAGCTTGTTGGGGGGGAAATAAAAAACAGAAAAAGTAATATAGTGTAGTATTTTTTATTTTGTTACACCCTCCGTGCTTACTATGTAGTTTTAACTAGTGGTTGTAGACTTAAGTGATACCATTATGTGAAAGTGTTATTAATCAACATTTGGGGGCACATTTACTTAGGGTCGAATATCGAGGGTTAATTATTCGACCATCGTAGTTAAATCCTTTGACTTTGAATATCGAAGTTGAATGATTTAGTGCTATTCGTTCGTTCAAACGATCGAAGGAATAATCGTTCGATCAAACGATTAAATCCTTTGAATCAAACGTTTCGAAGGATTTTATTCCATCGATCGAACGATTTTCCTTTGATCACAAATTGGCTAGAAAGCCTATGGGGACCTTCTCCATAGGCTAACATTGATGCTCGGTAGGTTTTAGTTGGCGAAGTAGGTGGTCGAAGTTTTTTTTAAAGAGACAGTACTTCGACTATCAAATAGACGAACGATTTTTAGTTCGAAATGATCGATTCGAAGTCTAAGTCGAAGGTCGAGGTAGCCAATTCGATGGTCGAAGTAGCCAAAAAAATGAAAAAAGTAAAAATAAAAAGTAAAAAATGAATGAAGTTAAAAAAGTGAATTATAACCATGGTATTGTGAAATAAAAATTATTGTAAAAAGAATAATGATAAAACCCACACTATAGATTTCTACAGTGCTGCAAGTTGCTTTCACTTAGATTGAGCGACAAATTTTTAAAACCACAGTGGTCCCGGTGGTATATTGTACTCACGAGACATGAGTCATTAAGTATAATAAGTGATCCACTCTGCTCTCGGTCTTCTTATCTCCTTACTTGGGCAAAAAGATAAAGTGACATGTGCAGAAGCATTTTTAAAGTTTCAATAAATATTTAAAAAACACTCAAAAACATTCTTGATAAAACCGCATGTAGAATCAAAGGAGTCGTCGTGAGAGACTGTATCCACCAGCTTTCTCTTTCTAATGTTTTGTTAACCAAATCCCCTCCTCTCCAATCTTTTTTAACCCTCTCTATTCCAAACCATTTTAGACCTGTTGGATTTTTATTATGTTTTTCAGCAAATGTTTGGATACTGCGTGTTTGATATTTCCTTTGTGTGCATTGTGCACATGCTCTTCTATCCTTTCCCTTATTCTTCTATTAGTGTATTTTCAATAAGTGTATACTTGTTAAGTGACAAAGAAGTGTTAGTTTCTCGTATCATGATTGCAAACCATAAATTCAAAATTGTAATGTAATAACTCTTCCCTTGTAGCTGAAAACATAAACACAAATAAACATATTCATATACCCACTGGGGTTAAACTCAAGTCACAACTTTTCCAAATTATATCATCAATTTTTCATTAATTCAGTTAATTATGTGGGGAGGGTTTTTCACCTCTACACCTACCTATATGTACATCTACAACTGTGAGATATAGAGTTAGAAGGTGCACATCCAGTAGAGAAAGCGAGGTGCTAATACAGACGAGGCTCCCCAAAAGAGTCTCCAAGGTTGTGGTATACCAAAAAATCAAACGGAGGATTGCACACTCAAACAAAAAGGTTTACTCCATCAAAGAAAAAGGTTTGCAAAAATAGTTACAAAACTGGGCTAATAATATTTTTGCAAAACTTTTTCTATGACGGAATAAACCTTTTTGTTTGTGCAATCCTTTGTTTGATTTTTTTGGTATGTTACAACTGTGAAAGCATTTGAGAAAGCGGAAGAAACCCCCAAAATGTTGTGTGGTGACCTCAATAAAATACGAAAAGGATTTAGCACAATTTGCTGTTGTGAGTGCTGTCTGATTTTTCCTGATATCTATCGACTTTTGATACTTTTGAGCAACAGAGTTTCCAGCTTGAGCAACACATTACACTTGGACTTTTATTACTACAAGGTTATATGTTGTTTTTATGATAGAGTGTTCAAACCAGGTAATGCGCCTATGTCCAGGTATCGGGTGCCGCAACTGGATCCTAAAATATCTGCAGCCAATTGCAATAATGAAAAGAAGAAAATGCAGCACAGCAGATACATGCAATTAGATTATTTATATAAGTATTATGAGTACATGCAAGTGTAGGATAACATGACACCATATATAAATATTTTTGAGGGTTACTAACCATTTAAACATCAAGTAACTTACAATAAACTTTGACATAGTCCCATATGCAGTATTAGACTTCACCTATACATGCAATATGCTTTTTCTGACATTTCTGTTAAAAAATAGCTATGCCTGCAAATCTTCATTCCCCTTTCTTCTGTATGAATCAGTGTTAGATAAATAAGCCCTACATACATTCCTAGCCATTTGGATCTAGCACACGTCAGTTTTTAGCACAGTAGGCTGAATGTTAGTTTCTTTGCATTCATTATTTGATGTTTTATTAAAAATGTAATCAATGATAGCACTGAACTGAGGGGGGTGGGTGAGATAAAGGATTATGGGGAAGCTAGTGTAGACGGGGTAGTGGGGTTAGTAAGGGGTCATGGGGGAGGAGTGAGGGGGGCATACAGTTTACCAGCTAAGGAGGTCCCTCTGTTACAAGGAAAACAGAATAATACTAACTTAACGTATAATTCTTCACTAAGTAATGCACATTTCAAAAGTAAAAGTAGTAACCTCCGCTGTATGCTGGCAAATGCACGGAGTTTGTCAGGTAAAATGGGAGACCTAGAATTAATTGCATGCTCTAAAAATTATGATATAATTGGTATCACTGAGACCTGGTGGGATGAAACATGTGACTGGATTGTGAATTTAAATGGTTACACCCTTTTTAGGAGGGACAGAGGGATTAAAAAGGGTGGAGGAGTGGGTTTGTATGTAAAGCCTGAATTAAAGCCATGCGCTAAAGAAATAAAAATAGCTGGCACTGGTGAGGGTGTAGAATCACTCTGGGTAGAGATTTCGACTGGGCAAAAGGTATCAAAAAGAATTATCATTGGTGTATGCTATAAACCACCTCGTATAAGTGTCGAGTATGAAGCCCAGCTACTCTTGCAGATACAAGCGGCTTCACAGCTGGGTCAAGTTGTTGCTATGGGTGACTTCAATTATCCAGACATTGACTGGGGTAATGGGGTTGCTAAGACAGAAAAAGCTAGTAGGTTTGTAAATATGCTGAATGACAACTTTTTATTCCAGCTCGTTCAAGAACCTACTAGGAATAACTCTCTTTTGGACCTTGTAATAACTAACAATACTGAACTCATCTCTAACATTTGTGTGGGTGAGCATTTAGGGAATAGTGATCATAACATGGTCTCCTTTGAGATTCTGTTGCAGAAGCAATTCTATAAGGGAGTAACTAAAACACTAAATTTCAGACGTGCAAACTTTGACAGTATAAGGGCATCTCTGCAACATATTAAGTGGGAAATGCTTTTCACAGGGTTAAACACAGAACAAAAATGGGAAGTCTTTAAAATGCTGCTTAATAAATATACTTGTCAGTATATTCCACTTGTAAGCAAGGAACGTCGTTGCAAAGCAAAACCTTTTTGGTTCAATAGAAGCGTTGGTGTTGAGGTGGGTAAGAAAAGACGTGCTTTTAAGGCTTTCAAGTTAGCTGGTACAGCCGAAACATTTATAAGGTACAAGGAGGCCAATAAATCATGCAAAGAAGCTATAAGGCAAGCTAAAATTGCTATAGAAAAGGATATTGCAGCAAGCAGTAAAAAAAATCCCAAATTATTTTTTAAATATGTCAATAGTAAAAAAATGAAGCAGGAAGGGGTGGGACCCTTACTATCAGAGGGGGATCAGCTGGTTGATGAAAACAAAATAAAAGCGCAGATTCTGAACTCGTATTTTTCATCTGTTTACACAAATGAAGAACCAGTAAGTGAAGGTTTCCTTCTTAACACTCCCAATTCTAGTAATACAACTAATGATGCATGGTTCACACAAGAAGAAATTCAAAAGAGACTTGAACAGGTTAAGATTAACAAAGGTCCAGGGCCAGATGGTATTCATCCCAGGGTAATTAGTGAGCTTAGCTCTGTGATTGCCAAACCTCTTTACTTAATTTTTCAGGATTCATTGAGATCTGGTATTGTGCCAAGAGACTGGCGAATTGCTAATGTGGTGCCTCTATTCAAAAAAGGATCCCGTTCTCAGCCTCAAAACTATAGGCCAGTTAGTCTGACGTCAGTATTAGGAAAGCTTTTCGAAGGGTTAATAAAGGATAAGATACTGGACTTCATAGCAAATCATAATACTATGAGTTTGTGCCAGCATGGTTTTATGCGTAATAGATCTTGCCAGACTAACTTAATTTCTTTTTACGAGAATGTAAGTAGAGACCTCGATTCTGGGATGGCAGTGGATGTGATTTACTTAGACTTTGCTAAAGCATTTGATACAGTGCCACACAAAAGGTTACTGGTTAAATTAAGGAATGTTGGCCTGGAACATAGTATTTGTACCTGGATAGCGAACTGGCTAAAAGATAGACTACAAAGAGTGGTGGTAAATGGAACATTTTCTAATTGGACCAGTGTTGTTAGTGGAGTACCGCAGGGCTCTGTACTAGGTCCCTTGCTTTTCAACTTGTTTATTAATGACCTGGAGGTGGGCATTGAAAGTACTGTTTCTATTTTTGCAGATGATACTAAATTGTGCAGAACTATAGGTTCCATGCAGGATGCTGCCACTTTGCAAAGTGATCTGTCTAAACTGGAAAACTGGGCAGCAAACTGGAAAATGAGGTTCAATGTTGATAAATGCAAGGTTATGCACTTTGGCAAAAATAATATAAATGCAAGTTATACACTAAATGGCAATGTGTTGGGAGTTTCCTTAAATGAAAAGGATCTAGGGGTCTTTGTAGATAACACGTTGTCTAATTCTGGGCAGTGTCATTCTGTGGCTACTAAAGCAAATAAAGTTCTGTCTTGCATAAAAAAGGGCATTAACTCAAGGGATGAAAACATAATTATGCCTCTTTATAGGTCCCTGGTAAGGCCTCATCTGGAGTATGCAGTTCAGTTTTGGACTCCAGTCCTTAAGAGGGATATAAATGAGCTGGAGAGAGTGCAGAGACGTGCAACTAAATTGGTTAGAGGGACGGAAGACTTAAATTATGAGGGTAGACTGTCAAGGTTGGGGTTGTTTTCTCTGGAAAAAAGGCGCTTGCGAGGGGACATGATTACACTTTACAAGTACATTAGAGGACATTATAGACAAATGGCAGGGGACCTTTTTACCCATAAAGTGGATCACCGTACCAGAGGCCACCCCTTTAGACTAGAAGAAAAGAACTTTCATTTGAAGCAACGTAGAGGGTTCTTCACAGTCAGGACAGTGAGGTTGTGGAATGCACTGCCGGGTGATGTTGTGATGGCTGATTCAGTTAATGCCTTTAAGAATGGCTTGGATGATTTTTTGGACAGACATTATATTAAAGGCTATTGTGATACTAAACTCTATAGTTAATATAGGTATGGGTATATAGAATTTTAATTAAAAGTAGGGAGGGGTGTGTGTATGGATGCTGGGTTTTCATTTGGAGGGGTTGAACTTGATGGACTTTGTCTTTTTTCAACCCAATTTAACTATGTAACTATGTAACTATGAACTAAAAAAAACATACACATATAATTGAGTCAAGCGATAATTTGTGATGAGAAGTGATGAGTAATTGGTCATAGTAAAAAATGAATTATATTGAATATAAAACTACCTAGGCAAACATGTATGTTGCTTCATTGCATTATATGTATTACAATTTTCATAAAAATAGATGTAAATAACATACTGTACTCTTTTGCAACAGAATCTTACATACAAACATGTAACAAGGTCAATGTCTGTGGGTTATCGAGTGCTAAATATTCAATTGGCTACTCATTTGCTAGTAGAAATCTTGTATTCATTGCATTGTCACCCTGCAAAAAAAATATAAAATTCTCCAATGGATATTTTGACAATTTTTTTTCTGATTACATTTAAACATATTTTTGTTGAGGCATAACCCCTATATTGCACCCCATTGCAAACATATAGTAAAAACACAATGACCACAAATACTTATGTGGTTCTAACATATGAAAATATGATCATTAAGAACTTTCTTTTTCTGTATGTTGTTGAATTTCAAAGGTCATTGTTTTATAGTGATTGGCGAATTTGTCCCGAAAAATGTGTCCCCAAAAATTTAAAACGCATTGAAGTCAATGGGTGTCAAAATAATGTTGATGCACGTCAATTACGATAGCCACGACAATTTTTATTTTGTCCAAATGCAGTAAAGTCAATGAGTGTCTGAATAATTTTGACATGCAACAATTTTTGTGCGATAGACTATTCTGATGTGCACCCAAATTATTTTGACGTGGCGGATTTTTGGGCTGAAAATTTTTGCTGCAGTTTCGTGTATTTATTTGCTGAAAGCGAAATGCGGAAATTCACAGCGAATTCGCACCTGGTGAATTTATTCACCCATCACTATTGTCTTACTATAAGCTGGGCCAGTTGATGAAGTAAATATATTAAGGAGGTGTCAAAGCTCAACCCACAATGCTCCAGCATCCTTTCTTTCTTGGAACTAAAGAGTCTAGTCAAAGGGTGACTGCTGGTAGGCAGCAGTGGCACTCATGGGTGCCTCTCCATTGACTAAAATAAACCAGAATTTTAGCATCTAGTCGCTGGGGTCCAATGTATCCTAGCAACAACTCTGCAGTAATTTAAATGAGAGTAAAATATATCTAGGAGAGGACCTGAAAAGAAGGATAAGTAATAGGTAAATATTTTAAAAGCGTACATTACAAAAAATTAATACAACTGAAGTCGCTAAAAACAGGATTTTCTATTTCATGTTATAAGGTGAAGGTAAAGTTAAGGGTTTAATGCTCTAATAAATAACTAGAAACAACTCTGTCCATGCACCAATAGCTCTATACTCCAAAAACCACAGAGGAAGGAAAGATATTGCAAACTGTTAGTGCATGCTATTTCTAGTTCAGGAAACATTTACCAAAGTAAACAAGTTCAGGAAACCAATGTGCACTTTTGCATGTTAATTATTGATACAATATAATTTTTATTCCTGTAATAAAATTCCCATACTTTTATTATAAAGTTCCTCATACCCATCTTTAATAAGTGTCATGCTTTGTCTCACACATTTGGATAGAATCATTTAGGGGAAGATTTATTAAGGTTCAAGTTGTGTTTTACATGACAAATTCGAGTTTTTGATGTTATTTTTGAGTTAAAAATCTATTTGTTTGGGTTTAAAAAAAAACTAAAGTTGTTCTAGGTTTATTTTTAAAAAAAACATAAATTCTTTTGAGATGTATTATACCCCAACCCTGAAAATAGCTTGAATCTAAAAATACACCATCTAAAACCTGTTGAGGTCATGTAGCAGTCAATGGCAGAGGTCCCTTGAATCATCTGAAGATGTTACTAGCCTGCATTTTTTTTTGGTGGATTTTGCCTGAAAACTTGATCAATTCAAACAATTCGAAGTTTTTTTTGCTGAAAACTCAATCAATTCTATTTTTTTCTTAAATTAGAAATGTGAGTTCATTCAAGGACAAAAAAAACCCTTGTGGTTCCAGGTAACGTTTTTTTGTACCGTGTTAACCTGTTGAGAAAGTTATAGGGTAGAACCTATATTGATATGAAGCAAAACAAAAGTGGTGGAAAGGTGATACCTTTATTCTCTAATTAAGATGATAATTACAGCAAGCTTTCAGAACATTGCAGTTCCTTCTTCAAAGCTTATCTGAAGAAGGAACTGCAATGTTCTGAAAGCTTGCTGTAATTATCATCTTAATTAGCCAGTAAAGGTATCACCTTTACAACACTTCTGTTATGCTTCATGTCAAAAGCTCTTCCCTATAAATAACCCCCTTACTCTCACATAATATAGAGTTCCATCTCAAAAAAAAGGATGCAGTATAGTCCATAGTTCATCTGTGACATAGCTAAATTACATATTATTTCAAATACAGTATATATATTATTTTCAAATAAAGTATGCATTATCAATATTTTAGCATAATGCGGACCTGGATTATGGTAATAAAACTGTGTAAAAAAGTGAAAATGCACTTTGTTGAACCCCTTTTACAAAGAAATTATTAAACTGAGAATTAAAAGTCTAGTAGAGAACTGGCAAAGCAAGTTAGCAAGATTACTAAACTTGCATGAATCTACTCTAATACACTCCAATTGAATTGCCTTATTGACATTCAAGTGTAACATGTTTATGCACTTTGATAAGTAGCACTACTAGAACTCAAGTTTGAATTTATGTCAAAGGGGAAATAGTAGTGCCGCAGCTTTATAAACCATTAATTCATATTACACCAAATTTAATTTAATTTGGTGTACAATAAATAGACCTGTTTATAAATATGCTCCTTAAAGGAAAACTATACACTGAACATTGCATCTCTATAAAAATATACTGCATAAAACAGCTCATGTGTAAAACCTACTTCATGTAAATAAACCATTTCATAATAATATACTTTTCTAGTAGTATGTGCCAAAGATGTAAAATGGAAATATTTACGGATATCTATTTTCCATTTGGGCAAGCTTCTTTAATATGCAACTTAATATGATAAAAAACTATCTGTTGCTTAAGTATTCATTTTGGGGGTAAAGTTTTCCTTTAATGTCCTATTCATGATCTCTTGACAGTCCTCTGAATACACCTTGTGAACATGGGCAGATGTTTATTATATGAATGGAACCTCCTGCATTTTACATTACTCCTGCTAATTACATTACTACAGTTACAGAAACTTTAGTAGTTATAATAATATAATAATATAGTAATAGTTTAGTAATAGTAGTAGTAGTAATAAAGACATGTTTACATAAAGTTACACATAAAAGTAAAAAATATGAATCCCCTGTTTAAAACACATTATCACATTAAATGCCAGAACAAAAAAAAAGGATATAAGATTAAAAGAAATTGCAGTTAATGGCAAAAGGAGCTTACTTACTTAGACATGTGCTAAATTGCATTATTGCAGTTGCTCATAGCAACCAGATATTTGCTTAATTTTCTAACTTGAAGTAGACTGGTCAAAACTAGCCATTAATTAATTGCTGCTGGCAACTGTAATGGTTCAGTTTATAACCTAGGTTAGGAAATTAACTCACTTTTTTAACTTAATATAAAACAGATAGGAATAACCAAATTCTTAACTTCATATCATCTGAAATGATATTAAATCCACATGGACAATCTTAAAAAAAGGGCTTTCAGATTAGTCCAGGCAATCATTCATCATATAAGGTCCACCTATGTCCATACCAAACAAAGAGACAAGCATACAATTTATTTGCATTATTAAATGAGCAGTGCATCAACTATGCTTTGGTTTTCAAGCTAACGTTGTCTTAATGTAATTAATGTCATTACATTTATTGAAAAATTGGAATCCGTAATTACATTACAACCCAACAATAGTATCATACCTATAAGTTCCCAGAAGCAGGCAAGTAAAAAAAAAATTAGCTTTTAAAAATTAACTAGACAATGTTTGGTCTTTTTTTCCACAAATCACATTAAAAATGCTAAGAAGTAATGTTTTTCATTGTTACGATAAATTATTTAAAGGCTTGTAAATGATTATGACTTGCAATTGAATACAACGCTCACTTGTTTTCATCTGTTTTTATTTTTATTTGTTTTGCACTGTCTATAGTTACATTTATTAATTTATATCTTCTTTAACATAACTTATAGCATACTGATATTTATTCATAAATTCTGTATTCCACCTGTAGCTGGACATGCTGTGAAAACTAACAGCAAATAAATTGGTCTTGGAAAATAGCATTGCTGGAAGACATGATGGAGTCTCTACCCAGAGAATACAGATAAAAGGGACCTAGTTGTTTTTATAGACTCATTGGCTGTAGCCTGGGCAGAATAAAAATAAATCTGATTTATAAATCTGATTTAGAAACACAGGGGCAAAAAAGTCAGAGGGGGCAAAGGGCAGGGTCATGGACAATGTTAAAGGGGTTAATTTTCTAGTGGCAGGTTGCATTCACTATGGTAGTTGTTTTTTGTGGTTGTTGTAGTTGCATATTCACACATTGTTTCCCTGACAATGCAAGGATAATTCATAGAATCTGGAAGCTTGCTAAATCTTTTTGCGTTGCTTTGTTTATATGTTAATAGTATTTGTTACACATCCCTCTTTTATAACTGATATTGTAATGTTATGTGTACATAATGCTGTACCTACTTCTCTCTGCACCATTCAACATACTGCAGAAGCAATGTTACGCAGGGATTTTTATATCTGATGCATTCTTAAACTCTGCAGATTGCCCGTTCTGTTTTGCTGAATAGTTTCTTTATAAAGCTTTGCATGAAACACTCGAATGTCCTGCAGGAGTTGTTAAAATGTTGTATTGCCTTCATTGCTCTGAGTTTTCTGTTTCTTGGCCAATTCTTTCTTTTAAATAAGCTAAATGTATATGGCCATGCTGGGCTAGTACACACTAAGCCACAGAATAGCTGCTTTGGGTTTATTTCCTTAGATGTAATTGGTATGGGCATGCATTTAAAACCAAATTAGAATATAAACATCATAGGAGTTACACAGGAATATTAAACCAAGAGACATGTAAAAGGAAAAGAAAACTACCTGGAGATTAGAAAATATATCAAATAAAAATGCAACTTTGTAACTTCAAGTCATCAGAAAATAATAAATGGTAGTTATCTCATTTATGCTTGAATCACCTTTAAACTAAAAATGATAGCACTTTTTTATACATCAGCAAAATGATTAACATACAGGAACATATACAATATACCAGTATAAAATATTTACTTTACAATAACCAGATTGCTTTGTAAAACAATGGTAGTAGTTTTATTCTTTGTGAGATCCCAGAAACTGCTTTGGGAACATGTTGTGCTGTTACAAATAGATTACTATTTAAAGGGGTGGGTAATAGGGATGAGTTAACCATTTTGGCCAGTACAGATTTAGTGGATTGTTTACTTAAAGGGATACTGTCATGGGAAAAAAAAATTCAAAATGAATCAGTTAATAGTGCAGAATTCTGCACTGAAATCCATTTCTCAAAAAAAAAAAAGAGATTTTTTTATATTCAATTTTGAAATCTGACATGGGGCTAGACATATTGTCAATTTCCCAGCTGCCCCAAGTCATGTGACTTGTGCTCTGATAAACTTCAATCACTCTTTACTGCTGTACTGCAAGTTGAAGTGATATCACCCCCCTCCCTTTTCCCCCCCAACAGCCAAACAAAAGAACAATGGAAGGTAACCAGATAACAGCTCCCTAACACAAGATAACAGCTGCCTGGTAGATCTAAGGACAACACTCAATAGTAAAAACCCATGTCCCACTGAGACACATTCAGTTACATTGAGAAGGAAAAACAGCAGCCTGCCAGAAAGCATTCCTCTCCTAAAGTGCAGGCACAAGTCGCATGACCAGGGACAGCTGGGAAATTGACAAAATGTCTAGCCCCATGTCAGATTTCAAAATTGAATATAAAAAAATCTGTTTGCTCTTTTGAGAATTGGATTTCAGTGCAGAATTCTGCTGGAGTAGCACTATTAACGGATGCGTTTTGAAAAAAAAAACATGTTTTCCGATGACAGGATCCCTTTAACCTCGATTTTTTTCTGGTCTAGGTTTTTTGGGCAATAACTTGAATTTTTAGCGGAAAAATAATCTTGAATTTTGAATATAAAGCTGCTAAAAGTCAGAACCCGAAAATCCGTCATGTCAAACCTGCAGAGGCCATGTAGAAATCAATGGCAGATGTCCCTTTTACAATTTACACTGGGTTTCATCGATAATCTGAAAACTTTTGGGCTTTTTGGCGATGACCCCAAAAATTGATTCTGGCATGAAATCATGTGATTTGAGTTTTTGCTCAATTTTATCTAGTCTTTTCCTGACCCTACTTTTTCGAGTTATTTAATTGATAAATATGATAAAATCATCTATGGGAGTTTGGACGAGCTTGGTTTAGTAAAAAGTGAGATATATTCAAGTTTTATTAAATAACCCCCTCAAAGTCAAATTCATGATAGAATTTCCCCATGCATTCTTTATTATGTGTCTCTTGCCATCCACATCAACCAATGGATCAGAGTCCTCCCCCTGTTTATCAAAGGAGATTTCAAGGCATCGTGTTTGGAAGAGATTGACAACAAAGGACATTTTATTTTTTGCTATTGCAGAGCTAAAAAACGCCTTAACTGCAATACAGTTTTGGCTTCCCATCGACTCCAGCACATTTGTGAATTTTTTGCATATTTTCAGCAAAGCAAAATGTGTCCGTTTCGATAATCACTAGTGTATAATAGTAAACTCTGCCCACAGTAAGTCCTTAGCAATCTTACCTAAGAGTTACATGTATAGCTTATGATATATTCTTTTAATTTTACAAGAAATAACTCATTATTACAAACATAAGGCATAATATAGGACTACCTACCATTAGAAGACATAATTAAGATCCTCATTTGTTTCTACTGATGTCAACGTGTCCAACCTTATGTCTATTTAAAAGAAAACTAAATTATAGGAAACTTTCCAGTATGAATTTATTAAAAATTGTTAGTGCTTTCAAAGTTATTTGTAAATGTAATTGCTATTGAAACAGCATTTGCTTCACTTCAGGTTGTTACTTTTTAAACATTGTTGCAAAAGCCAGTCTCCTTCAGCAAGACAAGTCTGTAAATCTGTTGGCTTGTGTTACAGTGTTTTAAAAACCAGAGCCACCAGGGCAGAGAATAGAAAGGGACATACAAACACTGCTTTCAATAACAATAGATATACAAATAACTTAAAAACCATAGACAATTCTTAATGAATGTATATTGCAAAGTTGCCTAAAAGTTTTTAAAGGCATCAACTTCTATGTGAATGTCTGGTTTGTGCCAGCCCATATTTGAAGAAAACAATATGTTCATAAACTCTGTTAAGATGAAGGTTTGGGGCATGAGCACCTGGACCCCTGTTAAGTTAACCCTTGCTACTATCTTCAATAAGTACTGGATGTTCCTTTAAATAAATTATTTCCTTCCTGTTTGAAGCATATTGTGTCGATGGCCTTTTCATAATTAGATCTACCCAATGCCATGAGTGATAATATGAAGAAAATGTTCAAAAGAACATTCCTTTTGATGGGTTTCAACAATGTCTTATACTGTATGTACACTGACCATATAGTACTGGGGGGATCATGAGAACTAGAAAGTGTTCTTTAAATTAATTCAGAAGTAATCCCAGATTGCCTAATTAGGGAAAATATGTGCGATATCTAATTATACCAACAGCTCACTGAAGATGAGAATAAGGAAACATTGACTAAGGGAAAGAAACGGCAATATGAATACTTCTTTTAAAATGATTATTAAACATGTTGCCACAGTATTTATCTCCCCTTCTTTTGCACTTAGACAAACAGAGACTGTTGTGCAGTTTTATTTCTTTGGCTTGATGCCTCTACTTCAATTCTTTTCTTTAACATGTGGATTTCAAATTGCCATATCCTTTAGGTATTTTGTGTTTACAATAGTAAGCTCATGGAGATGCTAATTGAACAGAAGGTTCAGATTTATCATATTCATTTTCAAAAACATATAAGTACTCATAATTGTACAAAGATAATGGGATTCTGTTTCCAAAAGATTCATTCATTATTCATTACTATTCAGTAGAAGAAAATAATTGAATAATGTTTGCCTGGAGTGCTAGATGGCACAATGGAATGGTCTTTTTCCAAACAATGTGTTTCTTTGTGCTATGCTGAGAACATTGCTAAATGAACACATGTATCTGAGGTTATTTTTTTTTTCTTCTCCAGTTATCAGCTATAACATACTGTACATAAAGGGATGAAGACATGCATTTATCTTTCAAACACAAGGAAACACATTCCAATGTTTTCTTGAAAGGTGTTTTGGCTTCTTTATGTATAAATCCTGGCAAAGCATATACAGGAACAATTGAATCATTGATACAATGGGCAGTGGGTAAATATTTTTGTATTAGCTAGATACCATGTTTTCATTCCAATCCAAAGTCTCTAAATCAGAATATATAATAAAAGTAAATGTAATGACTGTAAACTATATCACTCTAGCACTATGGGTGATTCAAAAACAGTATGAAGTTACATACCAGAGACTCTGGCACTGCTGAAGATATGCTATACAGGTATTGGAAAGTGCCCATTTCACCTCTACAAAGTAGAGACCAATGTAGTTTCTGGAAATTTGCTTAATTAAAGTAATTAATCGATATTTCACGGAACAGATCACAGGAGGAATATATAACTGATTATGCTTTGAAATGAATGGAACACCTAGGGAGTTATTTGCTAAACTTCTATGCTTTCTGGTCAAGGTTTTTAGAGAAAAAAATCTTGAGTTTTTAGTGATTTATTATACCCTGAAGCTGCAAAAAGTCAGAATTCGAAAGTCCTTCATCCCAAACCTGCCAAGGTCCTGTGGAAGTTAATGGCAGATGTCCGTTTTACAATTTGAAAAAATTGGAATATCCTTCGATCAAAAAATCTCAGGCAAGCCTATGGGGACCTTCCCCATAGGCTAACATTGACTTCGGTAGCTTTTAGCTGCCGAAGTAGGGGGTCGAAGTTTTTCTTAAAGAGACAGTACTTCGACTATCGAATGGTCGAATAGTCGAACGATTTTTAGTTCGAATCGTTCGATTCGTAGTCGTAGTCGAAGGTCGAAGTAGCCCAAAAAACACTTCGAAATTCGAAGTTTTTTTAATTCGAATCCTTCACTCGAGCTTCATGAATCGGCCCCAAAGTGTGGTCATCTAGCTTTCCATCATACCCTACAGGATGCTTCATTTGCAAAGCTGTAAGAGGAGAGTTTTTGTCTTTTATTGCCTTGCTTGATCAGGGCCAGATTTCCTGCATGGCGCCTGAAGCCTCGCGGTCCTAGCACCCTCCGATCTTGTGCACCAACCCCTGCATGCACACGCTTGCATATGTGCTGAGGAATGCTATCATCAAGGCCTTTGCTTGATGACAGCAGTAGTTACTACCATTCTACACTGACTGCTATAAAAGAGATCATAACATTAGATTAATTGTGCAATGAAAGATATAAAGAAATCTATATCTGCTATGACTGACTTCATTCAGTTTAAAGGCAGTGTTCTTACAAGAAGACTTGAATACCCTGGTCTTTCATGAGAAAGATAACATTTAATAAACTTGTTATCCAAAAAACTGAATTATAGGAAGGTCATCTCACATAGGCTACATTTTAATCAAATAACTCAATTTTTTAAAAAATGTTTTGCTTTTTCTCTGTAATAATAAAACAGTACCTTCTACTTGATCCAAAAAATTATTAATCCTTACTGAAGGCAAAACAATTCTATTGGGTTTAATGTTTAAATTATTTTTAGTAGACTCATAATGTGGTGATCCTAACTGCAGAAAGGTCATTTATCTGGAAAAGTCCAAGTGCTGATCATTCCGTACTGTACTGTATATAACAGAAAGGTGAATCTCAGTAAGTTGATCTGTATTAACTGTACTGCACATAAGAGATTGGGATTTAGTGGACCAGGTTTGGTTTATTAAGACAATTATTCAACATATGATGATGTAATCTCTGAATTTCCATAAGTGAACTGTTTCCTTAGTGCACATGCATGAAAAGTCACTATATACAGTAGTTTTATAGTTTTGGTGTAGCAGCTTATGGCATTGTGCTTGTACAACCCTTCAATGCTTACAGCCATCTTCTACACTACAACTGTCAGCAAGTATGTAGTTGTAGTATTTAGTATTTTTTCTTTCCCCGGGTTCCCCCATGGCAGCAACTAATACGTTTTCTTAGGGCGTTAAAAAACTATATTTACAACAATCCTTATTTGAAACATATTCCTTTTAATGATTAGAAGACATATTAAGTCATCAATCAACTGGGCTAACAGGAACACTAGCATTCCAGAAAAGTGAGGAAGATTGGTGTTCTGAACTGTCACCATGATGTCTACTTGTGGATTCCCTAGTTTTGGTGTTATCTTAGTCTAATTTTCGCATGTTCTATTTTACAAACATCCTGCTGAGCCAATCTGCTCTCTGATTATATGCCCCTGTGGGAAAAACTGCCATAAAACTGATATTGTTCTGTGCCCACTCCATTATTTAGGCAGTCTCTTCTAGCAGTTGTCATCGCCAGATTCCACCTTGTTTTGTTATAAATGTTTGTGAAAGTTCTCATTCATCCAGGTCATGGTATATCTATAGAAATAATTCAAATCAACTGGACTTTTTTTTTTTCTTCAAGAAGCAAGTTTTGTTACAAATGTTAACATAATGGAATTGTCTATTTTTAATTTTATATTTTCCCCATGGAGGTGTTGTTGAAATGTATTAAGAGCCTTCATCATGTGCACTGCTGCTGAGACTTTCTGCACTTCCTTTAGTTGTTTTTGTGTCACGCTTTGTTCCTTTTGTAAACCTCTTAAAAGGTTATATACCAGCACAGCAAATGTCCCTTTAAATGCAAGGGAATTTGATGGGGGAACTTGTTGAATTTTGGATGGATTTACAATCTTAAAGTCAAATAGGTGTCTTGAACCTCTCTTTTCATTATCTGCCTCAGATAAAAGCTCTGAGAGATCTCTTACTTCAGATTCTAATTCCTCTTTATATACTTCTTCCCCACTTCCATTATTTAAAAATAGAATATCAGCAGCAGATTGGATACCTTCCTGTACAGCTATCTTGATCATATCTAGTTTACCACCAGGTTCTTTAGGATTCTCTTCTGCAAATTCCAGAATTGCAAATTAGTCAAATTAACAGTCACTGAAATCATCTTTTCTGCTTCGACCCATTTCTCAAAAACATACTCCTTAGTTGAAGAGAACCTACTGAAAACACAAACAATAAGTATCAGATAAAATATTTTTATTTACCGATTTTTATTTACAGAAGAGCAAGGAATAGGCAATAAAAAATTTTTAACCAAAACCTACCAACAGTATATAAACAAGACGAGTCTGAACAGAAGCCAAAACCAACCATCAGATAACCAATACTCAAAAAAAACCATAAAATGGATCAAATTTAACAGCAAATCTAGGGAGAAAACCAGAAGTTAAACGTTACAGTGCTACTGTACTTGGTAGCATTGGAACACAAATGAAGAACTCATCGGGTAGAGGTAAAACAAATAAAAAACATGGTTTTACGTGGCAAGCCTTTTATTTTATAAAAAACATTGTGGAAAAAAAGGAATCAATGCAAAAAAATGCGATAGCAAATTGGCTCAACTTTTTTTGCACTGATAGACCTGACCCTGAAGCTCGGCTTGTTATTAAAGGAAAACTATACCCCCAACAATGTAGGTCTCTATAAAAATATATTGCATAAAACAGCTCATATGTAAAACCCTGCTTCATGTACATAAACCATTTTCATAATATACTTTTTTAGTAGTATGTGCCATTGGGTAATCATAAATAGAAAATTGCCATTTTAAAAAATAAGGGCCGCCCCCTGGGATCCTACGATTTACTGTGCACACAAACATACCAAACAAATCATACATGCTACAGTAGGTCACATAAGCCAATTAACAGACAGATGTACTTTCTTTTATAGTATTTCTGGTCAGGTGATCTCTGAGGCAGCAAAGAAACCATCATTTAAGCAATATTTACTTAAATATATATATATATACCAGTTTGGTAAGATTATTTAATATGCAACTTAATTTGGTATAAACTATCTGTTGATTAAGTATTACTTTTGGGAGTATAGTTTTCCTTTAAGAACGTATTGCTATCCATTTATTCAATGCATTGTCCACAATTTAATGATCCCTATCCTTTGAAATCAGAAGCAGTTCACAGTTTGCAGTATTTGCACTTGCTCGTATCCATTTCTTGCATCTTTATAAATCTGTTTTATCGCATTACTACTATATTCATACAGTAGTGACATTTGTTTGGCGTTTTGGACTTATTAGCAATATGTGTCCTGAATTCTAAACAGTGTTCTCAAAGACAGAAGGAAATGCTGCTGGTAATATCTGTTCTCTTTTCAAGACAGCACACTTCCTGTTTGTTCAACTCAAGTCTTTAAATTTTTAAATCAGCACATTATAATAAATAGTAGCAATAACTATAATTGTGTAGCCTTACAGAGCATTTGTTTTTAGATGGAGCCAGTGACCCCCCCCCCAATTTGAAAGCTAGAAACAATCAGAAGAAAAAGGCAAACAAATCAAAAACTAAAAAATGAAAACAATTAAGGACAACTGGAAATTTTCTTAGAATTAGTAATTCCATAACATACTAAAAGTTAACCTTAAGTTGAACCACCACTTTAAGAAGCTCAACATACAGTAGATGCCCATGGCCATTTTACAAAGTGTTTAGAATAAGAGTTATTCAACTAAGAACCAGAAGGAACTGACTTAAAGGTACATAGCATCTATCCAAAAAGCAGACAGCATTTTGTGCTTTGGCTTCAATATATAATTACAGGCCCCCCTCATAAACTTACAGGGATGTATGAAAACAAACTGGTATTCAGCTCTTAATTGTTTCCTTTAATTTTTGGGTAACAGTGAAGTTTACATAAAGGTAAATATTCTCAATAAAATGGTGCACTTTTTTATAGTGTCTTTGCACATTTGCAGGGGAATGTAATAAAAGTCATAAAGAGCAAAACAATTCAAACCAATAAGAATAAAAATCCACATCTCGCAATGTAATATTGTTCCTTAAACTGTTATTACATTGCGAAAAGTTTGCAAAAGCTATATTTAATTCGCACAAAGTAAAATTTGCTCACGCAAAGGCATACGTTTTCGCATTGCGAACAGTTTTTCCGTTAACGACTTTTATTACATTCCCCCCGTTGGAGTCAAATGTATTTATGTAATTTGAAAATCAATTAATCTGTGATGCTCATAAATTACACAACCTACACAAATGTCTTTCTCTCCCATCTTCAAGGGAAATGTTTGTTATGCCAACTAGCACTTCTTGGCTAATGACTGAATCATGGCCATGTACTCCATTTTTAAGAAAGCCCCCAATACATTGAATATATGAAAAGATCCATATCACAGGCCCCTTTTTTTTTATCTGAATCACCATTCTAATCATCTTACTAAAACTTGAATTTATCTAATTGTTTTAATAAAATAAACTCCCATTCATAAATTTAACTCATTTATTAAATAATTAACTCGAAAAAGTTGGTGCCGGAAAAAGTCTCAAAAAAAACTTCAGATTGTATGAATTCTTTGAGTTTGACACCAAATCACTTGATTTTTTTTTCAAGTTGTCGTTTGAAAACCTGACTTTTTCAGATTCTCCAGCACAGATGTCAAGAAACATCTTCAGGGACATCTGCCATTGACTTCTATATGACCTTGACAGGTTTTAGCTGCAGAATTTTCAGATTTGCAGCTTTGGGTTATAATAATAATAAATCGCAAAAAATTTGAGTTTTTTTATTTCGTCTAAAAAATGCGTTTTCCCCTTAAACAATGCGACCAGAAAAAAATCGAGCTTTAATAAATAGGCCCCTAAGTGTAAGTAAAAGTATTCAAAGCCAATGCAATATTAGTAAAAACCTTACTTCCCAAATAAATAAAATAAAAAAAGGGAATTAAAATCATATGTAATGAACACAAACTTAAATATAGGATGTGTGTACTGCTGGCCTCTTGTGGCAAAAAGCATGCTCTGAGCTGTATTATTATAGGAACAGGAAATTCAGATTAATGACATTAAGATTACCTCTGATTCTTTGATAGCACTGCACCCAGACTCTCCATACCATTGTGTATTTTATAACTGGGAATTCCATTTCATAAAAACTTTAAAACATTTTAAATTGTAAAACAAATACATTTAAATATGTTTTCATAACTTTTAAGTGAGGATCTGTAGCATTTGTGAGAAAGAAAAAAACAGCTCATAGTTTTTGCACAGCAAACAAAAAGTATTGCCAGGTTTGTCCGAAGAGCTGAGGGAATGGTAACAAAAAAAACAAGATATTAGAAGAACAAGAATTAAAAGTGCTCCCTGAAAATAATATAACAGAGCAACAGCAAAATGTATTTTAATAGAATGATAATTTACAAAACTAAGAAAGAAATAATATAAAAAATAATAATATAATAATACACTTTCCAATATAATATTTGCAAATCATTTATTTTATTAATTATTATTATTTTTGCAAAATAGATTTCAGTTGTCTTAATTGTATTCACTAAAGTGTGAAGTGGCCAACGCTAGCGACAATTCGCCAGAAAATCCTATCAGCAGGGACATCTCCAATTCACTAAAAGGCATAGAGGACAATTTGCTAGCGAATGATATCATTTGTTCGCACCGTATCGCCAGACGACTTTTTGCCAGAGTTACTTCCCCACCTCAGACCAGGTAAACTGAGAAAACGAAGGCACATAATCCTCAATCATATGTCAGTGACATCATATCATGTAAATGCATTAAAGTAGTAAAAAACGCTGGTGACTTACTTTTTTAAAGCAGAATTGCCTTCAAAAGTCCAAACTGTTAACTTGTGTTAACTTTTTCTCCCACACATTTGAGGGGCATGGCACATTTGTTTTAGGGTGGGCTCATGAGTAGGGCACTAGAGGATCTGTTCTGTCTTTATTATGGTTCCTCGGACATTTGTAATAAAAAGTGGCACTTCAAACATTTGTACCAACATCTCTTATAAAGTCGTCTATACGACTTTAATGTACCCGCCCTATTCAAGTTGACCTAATCGCAAGAGTGCTAATGAAGTTTCGCTGTGCAGAAATGAACGATAGCGAAACTTCACAATCAAATACTCACACTGCCGAAGTAGTGCTAGTGAAGATTCGCCAGCATTCGGCTGCTAAGGCGCAACTTCGCATTTTAGTAAATTAGCGTAGTTGATGAAATTCAGGGATTCTGCTCATCAGGGACTAAGATAAGAAATGTATCAACTAAATGTCTCAATTTAGAACAGTATACAGCAGGGGCCCCCAACCTGCCAGGCCACGGACATACCTGGGCAGATGAGTCCGCATTTGATGCGGACGCACCAAATTTGACACGGACGCACCAAATTTGACACAGATGCACTGAATCTGATGTGGATGAACAAAATTTGATGTTTGAGTGCCCGAATTTGGCACATCACGCGCATTTGCCGCCCCCGGTCCTTGCAAAAAATTCTAGCTTTACACCAGTCCCTGGGGCAAAAAAAGTTGGGCACCACTGGTATACATGGTTGGCAAACCCCCTTCCAGAGCAGCTTTAGAGAGGTGAACATTAGACTTACTCTTCAATATTAGAAAAACTGTCACACATAGTAAATAGAAAGTAATTGGGAAAAAGTCTTTATTTCCGGTGAACTATCTGATAATAACTGAATTGAAAAAAAGTGTTGGAAGATGAACGACCCCTTTAAGGAAAGCTTTGCACCATTCCAAAATCTTGGTTATGCATCAGAATTGGGGACCTGATGCCCATACCTATGCACAGGATACACAATGAAATAACATACAGTACATCCATAGACACCAATAACATAAAGTAAACCCTCGAAATCAAGCAGCAGGTAGTATTTACTGGTGTGTGACATTTACTACTATGAACCTGAGCAAACTCTGTGACCTTACTACATTAACCGTATATTTTCCTCTCAATATGTGTCATTTTGGACAAAATTAAAATACATTTTTTCCAACAATGGAATTAATTTGAATTGAATATCCTATATTTGTACAGGTCCATAGTTGTATTACTTGATCTTCTACTGAGGTATTTTTCCAAAGAAGGATAAAGATTCTTTTTGTAGAATGGAATTGGGCACTGGCAAAAACAATTATGCTGGAAAAAAAACCCTTATGGGCTACATTTTATCACAATAAAAAAGCAAATGAACCATATGTTTACAGCATTCAAGCAAGTCCTGCTTCTGTTCCAGAGCACTTTGTTCTTTCATTAACAAACCAACTGAGAATCAAACGTTCATCAATATTCTCACACAGTACTTGCTGTCAAATAAAAATAGAACAGACAGTTAATGATTATTTATACATTATGGTCTAACACTTGCATTCTTTTCAGAAAAATTAGCAGATATCAATTGTGCATTAGTGGTGGACAAATAGTAATCTCTTATTATTAATATTATTATTATTATTATTATTATTAATAAGAAACACTAAAAAATCTTCTTGCCTTTATTACTGTAGTAGTACATTAAAAGGTTTGATGTAGGCATCGGAGCACAGATCATCTTCTATAAAACTCCATAATCCCTGGGGATTATTTAATTAGAAAAAACACTGATGCTGGCACAAACGATAGAACTAAAAGCTATGGGCCACATTTTGCCTTTGATTTGTCACAGATGTTAATTAGGTGCAGATCACCGCATAACCAGGCTCTAGGGCAGTGGTCCCCAACCAGTAGCTCGTGAGCAACATGTTGCTCTCCAGCCCCTTGGATGTTGCTCCCAGTGGCCTCAAAGCAGGTACTAATTTTTGAGTTCCTAGCTTGGAGGCAAGTTTTGGTTGTATAAAAACCAGGTGTACTGCCAAACAGAACCTCAATGTAGGGTGACAATCCACATAGGGGCTACTAAATGGCCAATCACACCACTTATTTGGCACCCCAAGAACATTTTTCATGCTAGTGTTGCTCCCCAACTCCTTTTACTTCTGAATGTTGCTCACGGGTTCAAAAGGTTGGGGATCCCTGCTCTAGGGTAATTCACTATGTCTTGCTGCTTTATTAGTACTTCGGCTACTGGTGGTACAGGTGCAGGCCACAGTTGTCTGAATGTTTGGGTCCTTGTGTTTTCCAAATAAGGAGTCTTTCTGCAATTTGGAGCAACATGCCTTAACTTCATTACACATTAAAAAACTGGCATCAACGTGGATATATTATAGTTTAGTTTAAGGGGAGCTCCCCCCCCCCCCGAAAAAAACCTTGCGACCAACAGCAATATTTGTTAAGCCTTTTCTGATCTGTGGTTCTTACTTTTGAAAGAAAGTAGCCAGTTTTCCTCCATGTCTAGTGATTCGCGAAATGTAAAATTATTTTGACGCGTTTCCATTTCGAAGCTAGCGACAATTTTTATACACGCAAATATTTGGTCCAAATCGTTGATTTTTCACCAGCGAATTGTCGCCGTAGTTTCACAAATGAATTAGTCTGTGGCCAAACGTGGAAATTCACTGCAAATTCATGTCTGGCGAATTTATTCTCCCATCACTATTCATGTCTGTTTACAGGCTGGTTTCTGCTACGTTGTTTCATGAATCAGAAGTATACAGAATGTATCCACGCAAGTACTGCATTCAATTTCAATCACATACACATAAGGGATCCGGAAACCCATCATCCAGAATGCTCCGAATTATGGAAATGCTGTCACCCATAGACATTTTATCCAATTAATCCAAATTTTTCTCTGTAATAATAAAACAGTAACAAAAATCAGAAGTTGTGAGTTTTTCTTCAAGAGACAAGACCAAAATATAATTAAAAGTTCAAACCATTTATTAGGACATACAGGTGAAGGCCTGACGCATTTCGTGTCTCTTCCCTGGAGTACCTTCCTCTAGTAAATAAATAAATGAAAGAATGAATAATAAAAAAAGAGAAAAAAAACTTCAGTACTAGTGTATCTCTATTCATTTATTCATAACGCGTCAGGCCTTCACCTGTATGTCATAATAAATGGTTTGAACTTTTAATTATATTTTTTGGTCATTTTTCTTGAAGAAAAACTCGCAGCTTCTGATATATTACATGCTTATGCTCCCACGGACTGGGGTGAACTGTGAGTATATTTCTTCCCTTTTCACTTTATTGCCCTAAATATTGGATGTTCACTTACAGTGGTGCATTTATGGACTATCGGCATCGTTTTTGTTATTTTGTCTCATAATAAAACAGTACCTGATACTTGTTCCAAACTAAGATATAATTAATCCTTATTGGAAGCAAAACCAGCCTATTGGGTTTATTTAATGCTTACATGATTTTCTAATAGACGTGAAGTATGAAGATCCAAATTATGGAGAGATTTGTTATATAAAAAACCCCAGTTCCCGAGCATTTACTTCAAAACTAAATAATTATTTTAACTGATGTACGGTATATTGGAAAGTTAGCTAGAATTACACTTTTTTCCATTGTTCCAAATACCCATTATACCCTTCATCATCAACTACAAGGTATTGCCTTATTATTAATTTATATTATATCAGAGAAAATTAAATTCAAGAAATATTTGTTTAATTTGGACTCAATATGAAAACAATGTGGCAATGCCATATTTCTGACCTTTAAAATAAAGGATTTCCAGTAATCCTATACATATTGACTAATTAGTTCAGTATAATTGCTGTAGCCCTGTAATAATCAAGAATTGCACATTAAAACTGAAACCATACTCTACAGCATTATTATTGCTATAGTGTATGACTCCACCTTAACCAGGCCACCCAGAATCTTGAATTGTTATGTTTATCTTGCAACTCCCATAGTTCTGCCTTTGAGTTTATCTAAAGTAGTATTAGTTACTTTTAGCCTGTGATTTTTAGGTATCCACCATGTTAGTAGATGATTATTTTTTTCACGTAGCCTTTCCACTCAGTTCATTTTAGTTTACTACCCACCATATCAACAATCAAAAATATGTTATTGCTCGCTATGGGTTACTCCACCCTTGCAAATGGCTTTAATTTCCTTTGGGAGCTTCATAGTTACATGGTAGGAATAAAGATTCACCTATCCACATAGGTATTTATTAGATCTTCACTTATTTTAAGGGAAAGCAAGCTGTTAACTAGATACCAAGATATAACTTGTAGTGATGAGCGAATCTGTCCCGTTTTGTTTCACGGAAAAATTTGCAAAAATGATGAAAAATTTGCAAAACACATTAAAGTCAATAGGTGACAGATTTTTTTGAGGAGCAACATTTTTTTATGAGCACAACTTTTTTCTCACTCAAAAAGTGGTGACTTTTTTGTTTTGGCGACTTTTTTTTCTCAGTGATTTTTTGTCCAAATGCATTAAAGTCAATGGGCATTTTTTATTGTGGTGCCTCTTTTGTTTTGGCAACTTTTTTGTCTCAAAGACTTTTTGTCTTGACGACTTTGACAATTTTTTTCTTGACGACTTTTTGTTTTGGTGACATTTTGTCCAAATTCATTAAAGTCACTGGGCATGTTCTCTCAAGTTATTTCTCACTCAAAATGCATTAAAGTCAACTGCTGTTTTTTTCTTGTGGCAACTTTTTTGTCACAAAATTTTTTCCACAGTTTCACAAATATATTTGCAGACGGTGAAATGTGGAATTTTGCCACAAATCCATGCCTGGTGAAAAAAATCACTCATCACTATTAACTAACTAACTAATGACTAAATTGACTAATAAAGGCAATGTGTTCAGGGAATTGTTTTTGGATTTATCAGTACAACAACATTTATCTCTAGTTTAATCTACATAGAATCCATTTTCTAGTCCACTGGTCTTATTACCTGTTAATGTAATAATTTCCATTAATTAACTGTGGATTCAATCCAAACCATTTGTGAAATAATCATTTCAACTATGTTAAATAATTACTCGACATTAAACCAATGCAAAACATAAAGGTTATGGGCAGTTGATTTTTGATGACAATATCAAGATATTACATAACTATTAGCTGTTGTGTTGTAGTCTTGAAGACAGATTATGGCAATTTACTAAAACTGGTTCTATGCAAATAACAGCTGCTATATATGTTTTGGAATTCCTAATGTAGCACACCCTTGAGTGTACTTTTGTTGTGTATTAAGTATTAAGTATGTGCAACTCCCTGCAACTCCCAGTACCTGGTGTAATTCAGTGCAGCAGGATATTCAGCCAGACAAGTTTCTTTGCAGTAAAATAAACTTGTTTATTAACGGAGAACTGTTGCAATGGAGTAATTCAAAGGTACTTTGATATTCACAGAGATAAAAGAATAGCTTCAAACAGCAATATTCACTCCAGGGGGTAAAAGGTGCTCCAGGTGAGCCAATATCCAATATAACAGCAATAATAGACTTAGAAGATAGTTACCACTCTCACTAGGCACTATCCCTCCAGATGAACACTAAGGCATGGGATTCTCAGCCTGGGGTCTTGTCTCTCGGCACGTAATAAATTAATCCAGCACACGAAATTTGCTCAAGGGTTATTACCCGTGTTTAATGTCAAGCCAAACAGGTTACCAAACCTGTTTGGCTTGACATTAAACACGGGTAATAACCCTTGAGCAAATTTCGTGTGCTGGATTAATTTATTACGTACCTTGTGTTGGGGGTGCCGTCCTCCTATGATCCATGCACCGTGAACGTTGAAAGAGGGACCAGGTGTGCACCTGCATTTCGTTTGGCTGAAGTTCTTGTCTCTCGGCACCTTATATGGTCCTCACCTCACCCACTGTATTCAGCCTGGGGTATTGGGTCTTGGTACCCTATCTGGTCCTCAACTCACCCGCTGTAGTCCCTGCTCTAGTGGTTCACATACCACGGGGTCATAACCCCACTATTTCTCCTTGTTGGAGCCACAGCTGCTCACTTGCTACCCTGTGCTGACTCTCACTCCTCGAGTGACTATTACTGTATTCACTATTGCAAACTCACACTTATCTAGCTTCACTGGAAGACCTGGACCTGTAGTACCTCTCAGTGAGGCAAAGTCCCAGGACAGACCACATGGTGCTAAACCCCTTTATATTATCAAATAGTGCCACCTAGTGGACAAACTCTGTGAACTAATTTTGATCCAGCAAGGGACAGCATTATACAGTTGAGTTAACTTAAGGACCCTTAGGTGTCTAAATACTAAAGGGGGAACTGCCTGAGTAATTTAACCCATATCTCAGGGTCCCTACACTAATGAAACAGCAATTACATAATGTTATAGTTAAGGTATGTAAGCTTTTTTTTGTATTATCTTACAATAACTAGATGATCCACTGCTCTACACCAATATACCAATTTAGCTGAGCTGTAAAGTAAAAGTCCTTTAAGGATGTTTTCCTTTTTAACACTAAACAAAATTGTCAACTAACCACTTAATTAATAGTTAAATTCTCCTTCCTCGTTAATTTGGCTAACTGTCCACCAAAGCTTTTTTTCTGAACTGGTTTTCAAATTATACTGTATTTTAGCATATTTTTAACCTATTAAGTATTAATTCCTCCTTGAATTTATACTCCCTTGAAGGACGATTGAAACGAGTGATTTGTGTACGATACATTCTAATCTTTGAAGCAGAGGGGATCTTCTCTCAGCTCTGAAATCCACAGACATTGTTTATCTGTTATCCAAAAGACTCTCATACATATTTTATTATGTTATATAACATTTACATAATACATGGTCATTATGTAAAAGTCATTCAAACTATATTTATTTATACAGTGCTACTTGTACATGCAGTGATTTACTTTAGAAAAAAAATAGAACAGAAAAGGTTCAATCCAAAACTAAAGTGTAAATAAATACAAAATATAGTTACATTCAACATTCTTACTTAGGGCATATTTATTTTGCCATGTAAAAAACGGCAGAATAATTTGCCACGCATCACCAGGTATCGCAGTGTAAAAAATTATGTAAAAATGGTGTATTTTTTTTACATGTTTTTTTCTTTGAGCAACTTCCGCTGGAAATTACTTACAACGGTCTGAAACAGTGTAAAATAACGGTGGCGAATCTGGCGTTCACATGACATAAAATAAAACACAGGAGATAATGGCAAAACTCGCACACCCAGGCCTTAAAAGCTCCGCCAGGTGCTCAGTTGCTTGGAAGGATCGGCACCCTCCTCAATCAACAGAAAAAGAAAGCAATGGCACTCACAGCATATTCAAGCAGGATAAACCTTGCGTATGTTTATTTGCACACGATGCAACGTTTCGGGGTGGTCCCCTTTGTCAAGCATATTACAATTGTTCAGTGAAAAACTTTTAACACCACACATTCACAGTGATTGGTCGATTACAAAATTGATTAATTAGACGTGTGACATCACATTAAAGAGAAAGCAGCACAATTTAAAAAGGTAGCCAAAATTCGAATAAATATCATGCATTAATACAAATTGAAACGCAAAAACAATATACAGTGAACGTGAAAAAGTGAAGTAAAAATGTTATAGTACATAAAAACTTTTCTACAATCTCATAAAAAATCCAGGGTAATAACAACAGTATCCATTCTATTAACTCATCAAGCGATCTTGCAGATACAAAATTGTTACAAAACAGTAGCGGAATATTAAGCTACTATGTCAGCAATTATAACTGACTATACTTTGTTGCTTTTTCATTTATTCTCTTACCCTACAGGAAGGGGATGCAAAAGGAAAATCTGACCCTGCAGAGGATTGATGGGGCAGCTTGTCTTGATTATCTGAAAAATAATAAAACATACAAATAAACTCATAGGTAACAGGACATACTGAAGTCCTCATTTAACCCTTTAGGGTGCCTTGTCTGCAATAGCCAGATCCAATAACATTCACGTTGTAATAAACTTTTTTTAATGTCAAAACCTGGTTTCCGTGCCACTTTCTCCAGTATCTGCCAACGTACCTGTGAGGTCCTATGGCCGTGGCTAAAAAAATGTTTCGCTAGCAAAGTTTCTTTCTTAAATTTATCACCTGGTCTATTCCTTTGTTGGGCATCTGTTTGGACATCAAGCGGTAGGGGCTGATAAGTGCGTATATTGGACTTATGTTCATTAAGCCGTACCTTAATTGATCTACTCGTTTGGCCTATGTACACTAGTCCACATGGGCATTTGATAGAATAGACCACTTCCTTTGTGTCACATGAGAATGTGCCTTTAATAGAATGTTTTGTTCCATTAAGGGGATGTAAAACAGATGGTCCGGGGATTATCCCATTACAATGGCCACAATTTCTACAGGGATAAGTACCTATATTGGATGTAACTATCGTACCTGTCCTAGCAGAATTGACTTTTGGTTTTATTAGCTCTTGGACAGTTCTCCCTTTTCTATATGAAAAAACAGGGGTTTGTTTAAATAAATGCCCAATTTTCGCATCAGACTGTAATATCCCCCAATGTCTCAGGATAGTGCGTCTAATAGCCTTGCTGTTGGTGTCAAAAGTGGATACAAAAGGGATACGGTTACTTGTAATTAAGTTCCTAGATTTTTTCACAAGGGTATCATCCCTTCTATAGGTTTTGATTTCCTCACTAATGGCAGTGAGTTCAGTCTCATTGTATCCCTTTTCCACAAACCTTTGCACCATCTTAGTGGCTTCTTGCTCATAAATGGCATCAGTGGAAGCGATACGTTTCACACGCAACAGCTGACTTTTTGGCAACCCTTTTAGCAAGCCTTGTGGGTGAAAACTTGAAGCCAATAATAAATTGTTGCGGTCAGTTGGTTTCTTGTATATAGAAGTTACAATGGTAGACCCACTGACACACAAATTCACATCAAGAAAATGCAAATCCGATTTGCTTTTTTCGAGAGTGAATTTGATGGTAGGGTGAGCAGTATTTAAGTACAGGAAAAAGGCCTGAAGTTCAATATCACTCCCATTCCAGATAAAGAAGGTGTCGTCCACATACCTCATGTATGAGTGTATAAATGGACTGTATGTTGAATTAGAAAAAATATGGGTCGTTTCGAAATGATCCATATAGATGTTCGCATATGCAGGAGCCATGTTCGCCCCCATTGCGCAGCCTTGAAGCTGGAGAAAAAATTCATCCAAAAAAGAGAAATAGTTTTTACAGAGTACCATTTCCAATAAATTACAAAGAAAATTAATTTTGAAATCTGGAAGATCAGTGGTACTCAAATACAGTCTCATACATTCGACACCTTCTTCATGAGGAATGGAAGTGAAAAGGTCCCTAACGTCCAAAGAGCACAAATAAAATTCACCACTTGGGACTTGTACAGTTTTAAGGCGATTGAGAAAGTCTGTTGTATCTAGAAGACAAGGTTTCAAAGTTGGCACAATGTCCTGGAGATACAAATCAACGTAAATAGCAAGTGGCTGCCAGAGGGACCCCACGTTGGATACTATGGGCCTGCCTGGTGGATTTACTAAGCACTTGTGAATCTTTGGGAGAAAGTACACATGAGGAGTTTTTGGAAATTGCTGAAGTAAGAGCTGATGAATTTCATCTGTTATAACACCCTCCATAACGGAAGCGCTCAAAAAAGTATTCAATTCATTTTTAAATTTAGCAGTAGGATCAGATTGCAATTTTTTATATAACGTGGTGTTATTAAGATGGCGAAATGCCTCCAACTCATAGTCAGCCTTATTCAAAACCACAACCCCTCCACCTTTATCGGCTTTAGTTATAACCACCTTATCGTTCATTTGTAAAGTGCTGAGGGCTTTTCTCTCAGCCTGGGTGATATTAGATCCGCAGGTCCCATATTTCCCCTGCGATTTCGGCAAGGTTTTGGATAATTCAAAAGTCACCATAGTCTCAAATGTATCAATACAGGAAAACGTGCCCGATGGCACAAATGAACTTTTTACCCCCAATTTACTTTTCAGCTGTTTGGTCAATTCATCCTTAACATTGGTCTCACTTTTATCACAGAAATGCGCTTTAAGTTTCAAAGTTCTAACCGCTTGATGTCCAAACAGATGCCCAACAAAGGAATAGACCAGGTGATAAATTTAAGAAAGAAACTTTGCTAGCGAAACATTTTTTTAGCCACGGCCATAGGACCTCACAGGTACGTTGGCAGATACTGGAGAAAGTGGCACGGAAACCAGGTTTTGACATTAAAAAAAGTTTATTACAACGTGAATGTTATTGGATCTGGCTATTGCAGACAAGGCACCCTAAAGGGTTAAATGAGGACTTCAGTATGTCCTGTTACCTATGAGTTTATTTGTATGTTTTATTATTTTTCAGATAATCAAGACAAGCTGCCCCATCAATCCTCTGCAGGGTCAGATTTTCCTTTTGCATCCCCTTCCTGTAGGGTAAGAGAATAAATGAAAAAGCAACAAAGTATAGTCAGTTATAATTGCTGACATAGTAGCTTAATATTCCGCTACTGTTTTGTAACAATTTTGTATCTGCAAGATCGCTTGATGAGTTAATAGAATGGATACTGTTGTTATTACCCTGGATTTTTTATGAGATTGTAGAAAAGTTTTTATGTACTATAACATTTTTACTTCACTTTTTCACGTTCACTGTATATTGTTTTTGCGTTTCAATTTGTATTAATGCATGATATTTATTCGAATTTTGGCTACCTTTTTAAATTGTGCTGCTTTCTCTTTAATGTGATGTCACACGTCTAATTAATCAATTTTGTAATCGACCAATCACTGTGAATGTGTGGTGTTAAAAGTTTTTCACTGAACAATTGTAATATGCTTGACAAAGGGGACCACCCCGAAACGTTGCATCGTGTGCAAATAAACATACGCAAGGTTTATCCTGCTTGAATATGCTGTGAGTGCCATTGCTTTCTTTTTCTGATAAAATAAAACACACCTTGAAAAAATCACCATACATTTTACACAGCTTTTTACACCATTTTTTCTGTAAATTTCATTTTACACAGCATAATAGAGAGAGAAGAGGAAGAAGAATCCTGTCCTGTAAATCTTGGAATCTAACTGAATGACTTACAGGCACAAACAAAAAGGATAAGTGCTGCAACTTACATTGGTTGCATAATAAGTGGCAAAACTCATCCAGATGTTATGCAAGTTCACCAACAGATTGGATCTTTGCCTGATTTGGTAACCTATGAGCTGGGATAAATTTGGATTGTTCAATCATTGGCACAAGAGTCAGCAATCAATATATAATGTGTGCCTACAAGGATTAGTCAGATCTTGAGGAAAGGCTGTTGTTGGCCTGGAACATTGCTGTATTCCTGTCCAACAAAAGCCCTTTTGCCATAAAGGCTTTTTAAGAAAAATTACTAAACGTGTGGTGCTGTCTATCTGCAAAAACAGAGATTTGTATTCGGGTGGAAGTGGCTGCCTGAGACGTGCACCCCAGTTGCAAAAGGTTTCCGTTGTTGAGTGCTGACTCCTATTACACCCTACAAGGATTAGTCAGATTAAGGTCATGTCAATGCAAGAATGTGGTCAAAGTTTAATGGTATTATTAAACCTGCCTTATACATATCTTGCTGAAAATCAGCCAAATATTGGTCAGACGGCCCATTAGGAGGCTCCTATACACAGATAAGCTGTCAACTAGGTCTGGAGGGGCCCAGATGGCTGTATATATTGACCTATGTAAGGTCATCTTAAGTATGACCTGTTTCAGAATCCCATAACAACCAAACATTATCAACCTTTAAATTGTAACTGAGAGGTCAAATGAATGGCTGCCCATGCGCCCATTGTGCTCATTTTGATAGCAGACACTTGAGCAGGTTCAGGCTGCATATGCATAATAATATTATAAATCTGCCTGTAGAAAAAAATTCAGGGACCCACCACCATCCAGCAAACTAAATTCATATACAGTAGCTAAATATAATTACAGAGCAAGCTTAAAGCATTCATTTTGACATGGCATATGACACACCATCTATTCTATTGTTACATCTTCCACTGAAGCAACGACTACATGTTGCATAATATTGAAATAACATAGTAAGAGAGTAGAGATGTTGTAATTGCAATCTTGAGTGAAATAAGAATAAAGGTATAAAAAAAATATCTGGAAATCCAAATAGAGGATTAAAGGGTCACAAATGCATGGCAGAAAATGCAACTGCTGAATTTATTATACTAGATAGCATGTTGCTAGAAAATATAATCATGGATTATAGGGATAATTCAATCAGAGCTATGCCCACAAGTCTAGACAGATCATAGTGTGATTATGATTAAATTCAGATTTAGTAAAGATTATCCAAGGATTACATATTGGCACTTGAATAAAACTGTTTTAGTTAGTAAATAGTGTTGTAAAGAAAATGCTAAACTCATTTTCAAAGAGAGCTGTACAGCCAAGATTACTCTGTTGACTTTCCGGTTGACACATAAGATAAAAAGGAGAAGTTATTTTACTGAATGATTAAGCATTAAAGAAAAAAATAGACAGCGCTTAGTAATTAACAAACATATGTTATTGTAGGATCATAAAATTAACTTCAGATAATATAATATCGGTAGCTGACATAAAAATAGTTTGCAATTTGTTCACAAAGCAAATAAATTTTCGCAAAGTGAAAATGTTGCCTTTAAGAAAACTTCACCCCTCATGTGACCGTAGGATAGTGAATTTTATAGTTTGATATGCGCAGTATATGTACTAATAGAAACCGATTTTTGCAAAGTTCCGAAATTCCAGAGCAGGTGTTAAAAAGTTCACATTGAGACATGCAAATTTGTATTTACAAAGTTTTGCTCTTTGCAAATGTTATTACATTCCCCCTTATAGTTCAAAGGAGAAGGAAATGATTAGTGCACTTGGGGGACCAAATGTTAAGCACCCCAAAGTGATTGTATTGACTTATCTGAAACCCCGGCTGGTGCTCCTATCCGCAGAAAACTGCACCAGCCTGGGATTATTTCAACGAGCACCACGGAGTGATCCTCTTCCGGCTTCTTCTTTCTTCAAATTTCCCAGGGCAAACACATGTGCAGTTGAACGAAATAGCTGACTTTTTAGTTAAAGTTCGGCTTTTCGTTCTACTGCGCATGCGCAGCCGCGCGAAGGAAGGAGGAAGATGGAAGAGGATCTCTCCGTGGTGCTAACCCCAGGCCAGTGCAGTTTTCTGCTGATAGGAGCACTGGCCCAAGGTTTCGGGTATGTCAATACAATCAAAGTCAATGCAATCACTTGGGGTTTCAGGTAAGTCAATACAATCACTTGGGGGTGCCTAACATTTGGATAAGTGCATGAAGCCTTTCCTTCTCCTTTAAGATAGGGCTATCCAAGCTTAATCTTGCAGGTAAGACAGGGACCTGTACCATTGGCTTTGGAGAGAAAATATGCAGTAAAAATATTGTTCCCACAACCTGCAGTATTCTTCTGATGACATTTACTTAGGGTTTTTCCTGAATGAGTACCTGAATTTACCAGCTCTGTATACATAAAGGGCAGGCTGGAAAGGACACATATACATCCTACATACCAGCCTGTCCCCTAACTTGCAAGTCATTCACACATACTGTACACATTAAGGAGTGCTAAATGTAAATATTCCATGAGTGGTTTGAATGAATCGCTAGCACAAAATGTCTTGAATTTTATCGATTTCACACTTCAGATTTGACCTTTCCAATATAAATATGGGCAATCTGTTGTATTAAACTTTTTAATAATTGTTTATGTATGTATAAATTTAATCATATAGTGCTACTATGACAGCACTGTACAATTTTACAATGTCAATAAGTTACACAGGGAACACAAACATTATAAAAAATAAGTATAAATATGCACAGATTAGGTTCCTTGTGAGAATAAAAAACAGTAGAAAGGAAGTCCCTGCCCCATAAAGTTTACAGAGTCATTTAAACATTGAGACTGTATGAACTGAAAGCAAATTGTTTAAATGAGTTCTCATGCCATGGTGTTTTTATTGAATGCACTGTTATTTGATTGCAAAAAATAGTGCATTCATTAATTTAAATGTGTTGTTTTGTGTATCTGTTGTTCATATTGCATGAGTTACTACCAAATTTGTAAGCCAAATGTCACAGATATTTCACATATACAATTTTCACAAATACAAAAGTTTTTTTAAAAGCTGATAATGAAACATCAATCAAAGCTCCTGATTATATTGGATCTATAGTGCAGCCATGGTTATCTAAATAACTGTTTGGTTGCACAACATGTTAAAGGGATTCTTTAATGATTTTTATGGTGTCGTTTTTATTTGTAAATGACTCCTTTTACACTACAGATACAATTTAATTCCTGAACCAGCAAGTGTATTTTTTTCAACTTATAATATTGATATGTAGGCAGCCATCTCAGGTCATTTTGCCTGGTCATGTGCTTTCAGAAGAGCCAGCAGTTTAGGAAGGAACTGCTTTCTGGCAGGCTGTTGTTTCTCCTACTCATTGTAACTGAATGTGTCTCAGTGGGACTTGTCTTTTTACTATTGAGTGTTGTTCTTAGATCTAACAGGGAGCTGTTATCTTGTGTTAGGGAGCTGTTATCTGGTTACCTTCCCATTGTTCTGTTGTTAGGCTGCTGGGGGGGGGGAAGGGGAAGGGAGGGGGTGATATCACTTCAACTTGCAGTACAGCAGTAAAGAGTGACTGATGTTTATCAGAGCACAAGTCACATGACTTGGGGCAGCTGGAAACTGACAATATGTCTAGCCCCATGTCAGATTTCAAAATTAAATATACAAAAATATGTTTGCTTTTTTGATAAATGGATTTCAGTGCAGGATTCTGCTGGAGCAGCACTATTAACTTTTAGTTTGAAAAAAACATGTTTTCCCATGATAGTATCCCTTAAAGCAGGACGACACCCCCTCATGTGGCCCTCCACATCAAAGTCTGCCTGCTGTGTCTTCTTACCATATGTAAAAAAAAAATTTATCACTAGAGAGATTAACTGGCCCCTTGCATTGTCTAGACCTCAAAATTAGACAAACCCCTGTATTGTTCACACCTGTGATCCCCCTGCATTGTTCACACTTGTGACACCTCTATTGTTCACATCCAAAAGCCTGTACTGTTCTACCTGAGACCCAGACTGAAACTGCCCACATTGTTCTCCTGTTCACACCTTATTCAAAATGCTAATGGGGCACCAGCACTGTATCACTGTATGTAGTACATATTAGACTGGTCCTGATTCCTGTCTCCTGCTCTGTTCTGCCTTCCATATGCTCCCTGTGTGTGTCATACTTTGGTATTTGTTCTGGGGGTTTGTTAGCATTTGAAAATTATTGTTAGTGGCCCCTAAGGTGTTTAATCATATGCTGGGTACTGTATTATACACAGGGGAGGAGGAGGCGTATGGATTTATGGGTATGTCTTAATTTGACTTAACTGTTTTCACATATGAGTGATATCCTTGTCAGGGCAGGCACAAGGTAGTTTGGCACCCTAGGCAAGAGCTTCACTCAGTGCCCCCCCCTGTCCTGCATTACCATTTCCCTCCTTACCATGATGGTTTTTAAATAAAGAGAGCTAAAAAGTGTACAACACTTTTTCATTTATATTACTGCCCCCTGTACCTGTGCAAGCAAGCTCAGCAGCCATCCATCATACTGTCCCCAATCTTTACCTGTGCCAGCAGCAGTCAAAAATAAATCTGATCACATCATATTGCCCCCAAGTATTTATGTACCTGTGCCAGCGCCCAACCCAGCAGCAACAGCAAACATATGGGCCCCAAATCTGTACCTGGCTGTGCCAGCAGGAAGCTTCACACTTTACAGTAATAGAAAGAATGTCTTCAGTTCAGTGCAACTGTGCAAGGCTGAGAGCAGCGAGAGAGAGCCACACCAAGCAGGCCACCAGCTCTCTGCCATCCAACACATCAGTGATGTCATTGAAGCGTGAATGCATGTCGCGGTGCACCGCACAGAAGGAGCTATTACTTGCCGGCAATAGGGAGAAGGGGAAGGAGATGGATTCCACCCAACTCGGTGACCATGATTACTGAAACAAATTATTAAATAAACACTTAAAAAAGTGTGCCCCTCAATGATGGCGTCCTAGACAGCTGCCTACTCGGTCTACCCCTAGTTCTGGCCCTGATCCCTGCAGTGAGCACCAACCATTTGGTTTTTTGGTGTGCTATTAATGTGGACATGGTCTTGCGGTAACATGGGTGTTTTAAAGTGGGTGTGGTCTAAACAGGGAGTGGCTAACACTGGCTTCCGTTATCGGCCCTCCACCATGTAGATTGGAAAAATTCCGGCCTGCGGTACCATAGAAGTTGGACAGCACTGCCTTAAAGGATCATTGAGCCTACTTTAATATTTTTGTCACTGTTTTTTTTTTTTTACTTTAAGGCATTTAGGCTTCCAAAACCTAAACAAATCTCATAAATACACTGGCAATTTGTCAGGCTACATAATAATTTCAAATCTTAATGCTACTATGCAGAATTCTAAGTAAAACAGAGTGATATGCAGTAAATATGACACGTTGGAGGAACTACCACTAACTGATTTAGACTGAGTAATACCATAATTAAATATTGCTGTGTTTCTCCATCAAACTTTCTCGTAATATGTCACACGAGCAGTAACAGATCTGTCAGGTTGTTTTTTTTGTCATTGAATTCTAACCTGCTCTGAATATCACAATTAAGACCAAATATTTTTTTTTCATCTCCCAGGGTATTTCAAAAGTATATTCCATACCATCAACACAGCAATCACACTTAGCTATTCTATTAATCATTTTCCTTTGTTACTTTTTTGTTGAGCTTAATAAACAGTTCTGTAGGAATAATCTTTTCCTGACACAATATTTTTTATAATGTAGAGGTAACTAGTTTTTCAGCAAGTATTTGCAGCTCAGAATTCATAACGCAGATAGCTATTTGACCATTAAATCAGTCAACTGGAATATAATAATATATCAAAGAGATGTTTGAGGGGGTGTGGGTGTAAGTATTGCAGTATGAGTACTACTTACAACAGGCATAACATTTCCAGCATTATTAAAGGGATTTTAGAAAGTTGAATTAACAAATATGAAATCAAAATGAAAATATGAAATCAAAATGAAAATATGAAATGAATAGTCCTTCAGTTATTGCCTGCACGAGTTCAAGATTATTGATTGAAAAACATTTCAGGTATAAGAATGGTTTGCGTTTATGTAAAAAAGCATATAGACTTTCATCAGTTTTTAATAATGCATGCAACTTAGTATATTGTACTTAAAACAGGTGTGCTGAAAATATGTGAAAAACAAGCATTTTGTAAATGAACACTGCAGGATACTTAAGAAGATGCATAGATTTTCCTGATATAATAAATGCATAAATAATGGGTACCAGAAGACCAACACTGCTCAGGAAATTGACACTTTTGCAGGATGTTTTGCATTGTTATGAAACTCCAGTGCTCATTATTATGATATGTTTGCACAATTAGGACAATCAACCTCGAAGCCAAATGAAGTGTGGATTTTATTTTTTCACATAAGCATTAGAAATGAGCTGCATAAGTTAACAATTATTGCAGTAACTATCCCTTCTGCTCTAGTTTATTGTGAAGCAAGCTAGCAGGTTGAACTCTTCATTAGTCAAGTCCTGTGTCAAATCTCACTTCAAAATACCACACTATCTTATCTCCACCTGAAACTGAGTCAATCTAGACACTATCATTTTAGATACGGAATATCTTTTCATTCTCCTGTTCTTGTACTGCATGCATAAGGGTAAATCTATTTGCTTATCTACAAAATACATAGAACCCACATTTTAAAACTGACTATTATATTGGTTTCTACATTTCAAGATAGTCATACACGTGGAGATTTGAGCTAATCTTTTCCCAGTTTGGCCAATTGTTCGGTCAATCTGGCCAATCAAATAAGGACCTATGCAGACTCATCAAGCTATCTATGTGATCCATACCCATTTCTATACCTTCCTGAGAGATGTGACCCATCCCTGGACAAATATTGGATAGCCTGGGCATTGTTTTGGTCCCATACAGCTGCCAGCAGCGAAACACGCAAATTCATTGCGAATTCCTACTTGGCGAATAAATCCGCCCATCATTAGACAGAAACAAAGTCTCTGAAACTTAATTAAAAAAAAATAGGCTTTTGTCAGAGAGCCAAGAATGCGCATCGCCTGCACTTGGATACAATTGTAACTAACTAAGATAAGCATGTCTCTTGGGAGAACTGAGACTTGCAGATTAAAGGGCAATTTCACCTTCATTAGCTAAACTGTAATAACACATAAAAACCCATAAAATCCCAAGATATGTGTTCATACTTTCCTTTACCTTCCAAACACGTATTTATAAATACATGAAAAATTGTACAACGTTGATTTGTGAAACAGGCAAACACAATTATTCCCATTAAAACATATGGTGTCATAGTATCACAAGAAAAATGTCCTCTTTATACTGATCAACCATTATTATACAAAGAATAGGATATAAACTGTTAATATTATTAACCAACGAGTCATAAATGCTTCAAGCTATGCATGGATAAAGCTGTAATGTACATGTTGAATTTCTTTGTTCCAAACCAGGTACAATTTGACAAGTTTGACTTATTATTTCTCACATTGTCTAATAAATTCACTGTATTAATGCTCACATTTCAGCCTGCATGCATAATGGGTTCTTTTCTTGCAGACTAGACTTCTAATGAAATTCTGAGACTTTAAAGTCTATTAGAAAGGGCAGAGAGTGTGTATTCCATTTGCAGCCATGTTAACACAGAGGCACAATGCTGATAAAGTATTCTACCCTGTACACTGTCCATTAAACGTCATTAACACTGTATTATTGTAAGCCATTTCTTTTACTTTCATTTTTTTTTTTTTACCGATAAAGTGCCTCAATTTCTGTTAATGTTTAAGTTTAAAATGAGTAACAATATCACATTTTGAATAAGAGGCAGAGAGATTTCCATAACATAAATACTGAAGGCAAACTGTTGAAGGACAAACTTGAGTTTGACAAAATCTGTTGTAAAATGCTTGTTCCATATTTATAGATGAAAATGACAACTCTGATCTCAGGTTATTGGCATATTTTATTGTATATGAAGTTCTCTTTTTTTTAGGAAAATGTATTTCTATGGAAGCAAATGTATTGAAGAATACCTGTAAGTGCAGTTGCTTTAGCTTTGCCGGTCCAAGGTTCTTAAGTGTTTTGGGAACATACTAACACTATTTACAATAAACTTTGTGCACATAGATAACTCTTTAGACATGCGCATAGCTTAATTAATGTCTCTTAAAGTCAAAATGGATCATTTCCATCCCTCCCGACTGTCCTGTTTTTAGCTCACAGCCCCCAATAGCACCCCATACCCACCCCTTAAAACGAATGGTGGTCCTACGCTTTTAAATGTGGGCGTTGGTTTGGGCAATCTCTCTCTCTTAAAAGCCTTTACTGGCGGGGGAGGATTCAGCCTTCAAATTGAAACCAATGCTCAACATACACTGAACACAGGTAATGCTATTATGCAGAGAAACATTTCTTTTTAATAAGTAAGTTAGGGACCGCCATATGGGGTTTACCTTGACGTGGTATGGTGGCTTTTCAATTTTATGATCATAACTTTGGTAACTAAAAACCCCTGTTTTGTAAACATGCACTTGCATTTATACTGAATTATTTATGAGACAGGGGCCCAGGGGAGTGCATTGTAAGTAGCACTTCCATTATATTTAAATAGATTTTGATTTAGCCTTGAGTGCTTCCACAATTTCCCTCTAATATAGTTGCCCCACTTGTCTTTGTTTCTGCAGAGCTCCTTGGTCCTTCACAAATAAAATCCAAGATGGCTATGTGTTCCACTGTGGAATGCACAGTCACCTTGGATTTTCTACTGAAACGAGAGAGAGAGAGAGAGAGAGAGAGAGAGAGAGAGAGAGAGAGAGAGAGAGAGAGAGAGAGAGAGAGAGAGAGGTAGCATGGGACCAATAGGAAAGAAGAAAACCTCTGTGTTGGTATTCTGCCGGTGCAAGTGGTAATGCTTTCAGTCAATCAGTTTTTGCATTGATCTTACATAGTTGCATAGTTAGATTGGGTTGAAAAAAGACCAAAGTCCATGAAACTCAGCATCCATACAAACACACATTGGGGCTCATTTATTAACGCAGCGCAGAGCTAAAAAGAGCGCAGTGGCCTTACATTTGCCCAGCGCATGCGAGTATTTAATAATGTAGTGCACGATACCTTAACAGTGCAATTTGTGCGCTAATGTAGACACAGACAGGTGCGACGTGTGAAACTGCGTATCAGCTGTCGCAGTGCTTATAATAAATTGTGCGCACAGGAAGATACCGCAAAGGTAAGGATTAGTTGTGCTCATGTATGAATGCGCTGCTTTAATTAGTTGCGTCACATATTGCGCATATTGCGTTCACTTAGACGCATCTGCATTTGTTTCTGTGCTAATATTTGTTTGGTTGCAAAGGTGTTTAGCCTACCTGATACCCTTAAAGGAACCTTGGTCAATATAAACATGTTGGGTGGAAGGCGTGGTTAATATGCACTTTACAGGGGTTGTTCATCTTTGAGTTAACTTTGAGTTAACAAACATCCCCACCAACAGCAGCACCATTGTATTTGCCAGAACCCAGTTTAGCAGTGTGGCTCTGCACACATATATAAAATTCTCTTTTAAGCAACATGAAACGCAAAAATGTGAATATACTAGCGCAGCTGGGCAGGAATGCGCATTTTGAAGAGCGTTACTATTACGCCACGAAGAGGCAGTCGTAAAAATTGTGGTGCTGTTGCCCGGGTGCAGTTTTGCACATATACAGACGCAAATCTGCGACGGCCGCAGTGCAAGCGCATTGTAGCCACGCCCACAGCCACGCCCCTAACAACCACGGCATCGTTTGCGACATAAATGCCCAATCTTTTGCGCAATGCGCATAAACAAAACCATCGCAAAAGCTCTGTGTTATGCGCAATATCACACAAATATATTAGCGATCACGCTTGTGATGGCGCAGACAATCTTTTGCGTCCACTTATGCGCTGCGTTGCTTTAATAAATGAGCCCCATTGACACTAACCCCTCCATACCCTCACATAAATTATATCTACTAACTGTAGATTTTATTATCACAATAGCCTTGAATATTATGTTTGTCCAATAAATCATCCAAGCCATTCTTAATGACATTAACAGAATCAGCCATCACAACATCACCCGGCAGTGCATTCCACAACCTCACTGTCACCACCTACTCTGCTTCAAATGAAAGTTTTTTTTCTTACTGGCATGTCTGGTGTAAATGGGGGTATTTATTAGCTATTTCTACAGTGATTATACTGGCACATCTGTGGTTAATATGCTGATTATCCATTGGTGTGCCATTCAGGGGCGTGACCAGAAATTGGGCATAGTCTCAAAGTTTTTGTTTGCGGCAGATGTTTTTGTCGCTCTTCCTATTTTTTTTAAATGTTGGGCATGCTTCTCAACCCCTCTGTGCACATAAACCTTCAGGAAATTAAAAGGAATAATATATTCACTGTTGTTAAGGACCAGTGTATGTATATAGCATATACACTAGATTGAAATAGCTTTACTATGAATGCAACAGTTTTGCGTTTTGTTCATTATTTTCACATTAGACAGTACAATGGAAGGTAATCCAAATGCCTCCAAGCAGGTTAACCATTTTGGCGATCAGAAATAAGACTGATTATACCATGTTCTAATTTTGTAGTGTTAATCACCAGTCCACTGTATATTTTAAAGGTATCCCTGTCAATTATTAAGGCATTTCATGTCTATGCAGGTATATTAGTGGATCATGGCTCCACCAATCCTACACCCCATCACTTTAAAAAAGAAAAAAAAGATTGTCATACATCTTTGCTCTACATTATATACTGTACATGTTATTATTTATATTCTTGGAATGAGATATGATTATATTAGACACTGCAGCACACAGACGTTCAATGTTCTAGTTCTGCTGAAAGTAAGTAGGTGGTGAATGTATTTTAAAAGGTTCTAATTATGAAACATGAGCCAAGCTGTGACAAACTCACTGCATAATTTTAATATTGTTCAGTGCTGCGTAAATCGGAAGATTTCAGAGACACAGAAAACATGAGAGGTGAAAATAAATGCTGAATATACTAAGATTAAATAAAAATCTGGTATGATATTACAGATGGACTGTGGAAACGCTACTTGCACTTCCATTTTGTTGAATTCAGTGCTGCCGGAAATCACACAAACTCCAAACATTTTCAGTGCAATTGTGTATGATTCATCAAAATGCAAATGCATGATCACACATGTTTTGGCCACAGTTAGGCTGTTAGTACAGGAAAAAAAGTGCAGCAGAATGGTTAAAAACATGCTGAATTGCCGAAATGTCACTTTGCACATAAGTAAATTGGTCTTTTATGGCTTTTCTAGGTTAGCTTTAAAATACTACATACCAATGAATTTAATGAAAATGTCTTACACTGAATGATATCTCCCATCTTCTGAGCTATGTAATAAAAAAGATACCATTTCTCATTTCTCTCCTTTGACTTTTTATTCTGATGTGGACAGAAGGAGGAGGTCAGGCTGTCTCTTAATAACTCTGTTCAAATATTTCATCTGCAAGATTTGCAAAAGCATTGCTGATTCCAGGTATGACACAATTACTAGCCTTAGTCAGTGGTAAAAAGGGCATATGATGGTTGGATTGAAATGTAAATTAGGAATCTTAATTTTGTTCCAGTTTTCACATTCTGTGAGATAAAAACAGCTGAGCACTTTCATGTTCCAGGTTGAAAGGAAAAACTTTGCACTGATTACTCTAAATTTACCACTGTGGCTGCAAAGATGCTAATAGAGATGGGCTAATCAAAAGTAAAATGTAATGCAAATAATAAAAACAGCTCAGAAATAAAAAAAAAAGACTTTGTGTTTCTTTGTTCCTATATGTATATATGACTTAAATGGCAAGAATACACTGATTTAGGTGACCAAGTGGCTGGCCACAACAGAAGGTAGAAGGGCACCTCAATAGTTCAATGCTTTTGTCGCCTAGTAGATGTGTAACCCAACCCATCAACTAGACAAGAACAGGGTTTTTTTATCACCCACAAATGCTAATAAGGCCAAACTTGTGTGAAGGGGCTTGGTCAATTGGAAAGGCTGACATTAGGATGTCTACTGTTTCCTCCAGAATGTTGAAAGGAGTGTGTGGAGTAATTCTGGGTTACTTCTTAAGGAGTCAGTGGTAGAATTGTTTGTTTTGTACATACTACTGTAAAGCCTTACTATCCCATATACATAATAATTAAAAAATGTATAATTAAAATGAATAGCAACAATATGTTTCTATAACTTTTCATAGCCCCTTGTGCTGTTATAACCTCAGTTTGAGGGCTAATCTTTATGTCCAATTTTTTGTAGCCCATTCCTCACTCTGTCTGCTTGGAAACAGACTCTCAGTGCTGACTATCAGTCTGAAACTGCACCTACAGGTGACACAAATGGACAATTGAAATCATTTAATTAGCCTGTCTGGGGCCCCAGGATGCTAAAAAGAGCAGATGACAGGCTTGATAGCAGCTTATTAAAGAACCAACACCACCACTTGAGTTTACGCTGCCAAATGGCAGACCAATGACTGGTATTGTAGTTATGTAATATTAGTGTCATATGAGAGTGAGATTAGATTTAGTAGATTAGGCAAAGGACTGTCCAAACTGTTTGCAACTTGTAATGATGAGAAGATACCTAGAAAATGCATAACCACAATGTGATATACTACTAACTGCCCCCCCCTTTAGTCTGTCTTAAACTCTACTGCTAGATTCCATCTGCTAACACCTGACAGAGAAAATTATTTATCTCTTTTCATGGCTACTTGTTAGGCAAAAGAAAATCCTTATTTAAAACTTCACTGCCCTTCACTCTGCACTTCACTGCATCTTCATTTCTGTCTTTTTATGCTCCTGTTCCTGCCAAGAGGCAACATGAGAACCCCTGCCTCAGGAGGCAGTGACCTGCAGGTTACCAGGGCAGCAACGATTTAAACATTTTTAAAGCACAAATGAGTTCTTCAGAACTAAACTCAAATGTATCTAAATCATTCTAGGCTCCACAAAGTGTAAATAGTAGCACTCAATATAATTTGATCTGTACCTGATAATTATCTCCATGAGACCCATTGCACTTAATCTTTGTAACGTATTTATTAATAAATGCTTATTGTTGTGTTTGTTCTCCTTGTCTGCTGCATAAAAATGAGAAAAATAATCTGCATAAAAATAAGCTTTAGATATATAGGGCAAATTTACTACAGGGCGAAGTGACTAACGCTGGCGAAAGTTTGCTTCACTAGCGAAGGAGATAGACTCTAGCGGTACTTTGCTCCCTAATGTGCTGAGTAATAGAAGAAGTAACAGAGTACTTTCACAAATCAGATACAAGTAGTAGTCTGAGAACTGTTACCCAGTGTAGAAATACTACTCAGCATACTACTCCAGTAAAGGATCAGGGTTTAAATTCACCTTTACATTCATCTTATTTAAGGCAAGTATGTCATCCACCAAGCCAAGATGCAAACATCTGGAAGGCCAGGATAGGTCACGTCACAGGCATATATACTGCCTCTCTACAATTAGCATTTAGTTGTGGGTATGCCCAAGTATGGAGAAAAGTGGAATCATTGTCCCCACATTTAGGGCACTGTTCATCTGGGGTACACCCCATTTTTTCAAGTTTTACTGGGTCAAGGTAGATTTCATGAGAGAACTTAAATTGGATAAGTCAATCCTTCAATGATATCAAGTCACAGTAGGCAGCCTCTTTCCAGCATATAACAATATTCACATACATTTTGTAATGCATAATGAAAAAAAGTCTTTTAAGAAGTAAAAAAAGAAGTATATGTTTGATGCATTGCTTTCAGCAATTCCTTTGATTGGGGTTGGTCAATATCTTAGCACCTAAGATGTGAAGCTGTTTTGAGTAAGGTTTTTCCTAGTTTTGACTGATTAAACTTTTTGGAAGGTAAATAAGGATGTCCACTTAAAACTAGCTTTTATTATGATGAAGACAATGTGGCTTTCATTTTTCACTTTATTGAAATAGTGTTTTGTTTAACTGTTCTGCCCCTCTCTACCCTAGAGAGTTATTTTTTCAATTTTTCTGGTTTCTTGAAACGCAGAATTTTGTTGTGAATACATATCTGCCAAAAATATGGGTTATCACTGCTTATATGGCATCTTTCTTTACAACATTATATGTATCTATCTAAGAATTCCTATTCCTATTTAAACTTTCCCTGTTTAACTGCTTGGTATGACCCTGTGTGTTGTACTAAATTATGCTTTACCCAGCCTTGCCCCTGCAGTTCATGCTTTGCTTATTGTTTTTTTTTTTACTTTAATAACATACGCTTCCTATCCTTATTTTAACTTTTTCATTTTATAGCATGTCTGTAGTCATAATCCAGGAGCTTTTCGGGTAAAATTGAATCTAAATAATCAGGAAAAATAAGATGCTGCTATTAAAGTGCACACTCATTTCAGTACAAAGAGGTTCAGTAATTTACATTTATACTAAAAAAACTAATAGGTAATGAGTAATTTAGGAAATGTTAAGGTGTTGGAACCAGTCAATTAACTTTTCTTCCAAAATATAATTAAGACCTATTGATTTAGTTAATCTGTTTTCTATTTGTGTTTCACTTGGATGTACATACTGAAATTAATTATGGAATGAGTATCGCAAAATGACCTATTTGTGTTATTTTTCATTGGAAGCATACTACAGACAATGATTCTAATTATGGCTCAGGTCAAACTCGACATTAAATCAGGTCAATAGATGCTGTATGGTCCCAAAAAAGAAATAAAAAACTTAAAATTGGAAGTCTTCCATATGCATTTTTCCTAAAGTGCTTCAGTATTTTAGAAAAAAATAGAATGTATAATGAATACAAAGGGGAAAATGCAGCACTTAATTTAGTATGCATGGCTCATACATATATAATAATAAGAGGACAATTAATCATAGTTTAATGAATTTAAACAGTATTGATAGCATTGGAAGGTTTACTCTGTTTGGAATTAGTGATTAGCAACAAATGAGTACCTAATGTATTCTTATAAAATTATATTCTCTTTTATCATGTGCTGCTGGGTTTGGGTAAGAGTTGAATATTTTGGGCTACGTTTTGAGAGTAGCCGAAAATATATATATATATATATATACACATTCAAATGTCTTCCGCACATCATTATCGTTCAAAAAATGAATGACCCAGGTGCTCCTCCACATAGAGCTCTCTCTCTCTCTCTCTCTCTCTCTCTCGCTCTCTCTCTCTCAGATGTATTAAGCTCAATTTTTTTTCAGATAGTAAGGACAATTACTTCTCATAATATATTATATAAGCCGCAGTTCAGATTTGTTTACAAATCATTTTCTGCTTTTATACAGATTCATGTAATGACAAAAGTTTGTATCTATTTCATTGTCACTGAGCTCTGTTAACACCCCACAGAAACTAGTTTCACGGCTCAAATAAGTTCTGATGAACCAACATATTTAAAAATGGCAAAAAGCACTGACAAAGGTGCTAATTTGTTTGAATTCAAATAATAATTGAGTTTTTAAAATAATAATGGTGATACTTCATATTGACTACCTATTGAAAAAAACTGCTAAATCCACAAAATTCATTGTTATTTTGTTGTTGTTGTAAGAGTATCGCTTGTACCCTTCCTGTGCACATTTCCTGAGTTAACAGAAGTCAGTTAAATGATTCATAGCAGCATGGGATATTATCCTTTGCCTGACCATTGGAGTACACAGTTACAAACATTGCCAGAAGGCAGGCAAGCAAAAATACAAAGAAATCATAATAAATGAATCCTGCAAATGCTCCACCTTCCTTTGATAGCATGCCAGTGAAAAAATAAAAAGGAAGCATCATTAGGTCATTTAATAAATATAATTCCCCAGTTATAAAAACTTTGAATTTGCTTTTGATGACAGATTTCCTATTCTCACTGTGACAGTACACAAATAATTAATGTTTCCTCTCACTTTCATGGGCTTTCCACTGACAAGGTGACATGACATATTTCAGTCTGCTTATTATACAAGCACAGTTCAAATAGTGCTGATGTCTTCTTGGGGTTCAGATTCTGGGTCCAGATATATATACTGTATATATATATATATATATATATATATATATATATATATATATATATATATATATATATATATATATATATATATATATATATAGATATATATATAGCTATATATATATATATATATATATATATAGATATATATATAGATATATATATATATATATATATATATATAGATATATATATATATTTACATAATATAAATATAGTGCTGGTAATGTACCAAGAAATGTCAAGCTACCGTATTTTCTGCAAAGTACAAACACTGTAGGTAAACACAAACTAACTTTAAATATCTCAGTAGAGATGCACTGGTGGCACATTTTTACAGTTTAATAAAACTACAATTTGTGAAATTATGATCCCTTTTATAATATGTCCCAAACGATAAACATGTTGCAACAAATTGTCTAAATCCTTTATCCCCTGTTGCAATTTTAAGTCTGTGGCACATGGGGCCATTTTTAAGTTGTTATATCCTCTGCATTTTTTGCTGCCTAAAAATGTGGCACTATCAAAGTACTTAAAGGGGAAGTCCAGCACTTTGTTTGCATTTGTTCAACATGCCAAAATAATTAACAATAATCACGTCTGCTTTAAATTTTCAGATCATTTTGCCACTTACCAGAGGTTTCAGTGCCATTCCTTACAGATTCAACTTGAGAACGTTTCAGAAAGATTCTTTAAGGTTAAAGAAGCCAAAGTCTCAGCTCTCTCTCACTTCATATACATTCAGCTCAGGAAGGTCTTCCTTGTACAATTTGGCTCTCCTGAAATTAATATAGCTCAGGGTAACTGATCGCTGGTTTAATCTCCTGGTCAATCCCACCTCTACCATTTACAAAGTTCTATTGCAAACCACTCCAGCCCTCTGTTGGGCAGCATACAAGTGCCTAGTACTAATATCAGATGCACAGAGGATAAATGAGATAATTATTTCTATCAAGGACAAGCTTCACTTCAGATTTACATTGTATATGCATGATTAAGACTGGGATGTAACCCAGAAGTGAGACACAGTGCCAGGATGGAAAATTGTTTGCATGTGGCTTAGGGGTACTTACCAGTGGCTCAGTTTGGGTTACCAGTTACAATTTGGGTTTGTGGTTACCTATTATCCAAGAAATTATCATTAACTAATATTCTAATGTCCTGGGTTTGTACACGTGGGGTAATTGATGACCTAGTACCTATAAACCATGCTAGTATGATACCATACACTACTATTTTATGACAAAAAGCTTATTGCAAGAACATGGATGGATCCTAACCCCCTTTCCTCTATGCATATAACCAATTAATCACATATTGCCTGTTATTAGGCTGTGTTTATGGCAAGTGGTACCCCAAACAGATTTAAAAAAACTCCAGGTTTAGTGGTGAGAGACTGGGCTGGGGTGTCAAAAGTCATTAAGAAATGGTCTACTATGGAATAAAGATGCTCAGATGCACCATTACTGAATAAAGATGCTCAGATGCACATTACTGTTATTTTGTCAGCATATAATGTTCACCAATACAGTCTCAAATACAATGGTTCTCAGCATATCCTTATCTCCGGTTTTATAGTAGGCTCGCCTCCTTATGATCACACCGTAAAGACCAGGGCATTCATCAATAGTAAACTGGAGAAGAAGCCACAAAACTGCAGAACTTTGCTGTTATTTTTTATTGGACGACATGTTTCGGATCACATGGACCCTTTCTCAAATGTTGAGAAACGGTCCATGTGATCCGAAACATGTCGTACAATAAAAAGTAGCAGCAAAGTTTTACAGTTTTGAGGCTTCCTTCACAGTTTACTATCGATGTTCTCCAATACAGTGTTTACTACATGTACAATAAAAGCTTATTGGAATTGTTTATATTGGCTGCTTTAAATGATACATAAGCAAGGGGCCTGGCCTGTTCTGTATGTCAGTATCCCTTTAGAAAGTGATACAGATAAGTTCCTATGAATATTTTAGCAAGAGCAGCCCAGAGCACACTGTGTATGTACAGCTTAAATGAAAATATGGCCTAACAAGATCCACAATGGGGAGCTCATGTGTACAACTTTGGAGGACTATTACTGTTGTAGGGCTACTAAACCTTTTGGCTTGGACTGTAACTTCTCTATATAAAATACAGCATTTCTAGCCATATTCATGTTTAGGCTTTAATTCTATCTGAAAATGTTATGAACTAAACCAATCTTATTAGATTCATTGGTCTGAAGTCTAAGCCAACCTTATCAGTAGAGATGTCGCGAACTGTTCGCCGGCGAACTTGTTCGCGCGAACATCGGGTGTTCGCGCTCGCCGGAAGTTCGCGAACGTCGCGCGACGTTCGCCATTTTGGGTTCGCCATTGTTGGCGCTTTTTTTGCCCTCTCACCCCAGACCAGCAGGTACATGGCAGCCAATCAGGAAGCTCTCCCCTGGACCACTCCCCTTCCCTATAAAAACCGAAGCCCTGCAGCGTTTTTTCACTCTGCCTGTGTGTGCTGAAGAGATAGTGTAGGGAGAGAGCTGCTGCCTGTTAGTGATTTCAGGGACAGTTGAAAGTTTGCTGGCTAGTAATCGTTTTGATACTGCTCTGTTATTGGAGGGACAGAAGTCTGCAGGGGTTTGAGGGACATTTAAGCTTAGGTAGCTTTGCTGGCTAGTAATCTACCTTCTACTGCAGTGCTCTGTATGTAGCTGCAGTGGGCAGCTGTCCTGCTTCTGATCTCATCTGCTGACTGCTGCAATAACAGTAGTCCTTGTAAGGACTGCTTTTATTTATTTTTTTGTTGTTTTACTACTACTACTACTACTACTACTATAAGAGCCCAGTGCTATTAGTCTAGCAGTGTTGGGGAGTGGGACTGGTGTGCTAATCTGCTGCTCCTAGTAGTTCAGCAGCACCAACTTTAATTTTTTTTTTTTAATATTCATTTTTTTTTTATTTTACTTTTTTTTATTTTACTACCGCTGTAGTAGTGTATAAGTTGACCTTTTAGGCATTATTTGCCCTGTAGGCATTATTTGCACACTGTTTTCTTCAACCCGCCATCGAGCTGTGTGACCTTGTTCACATTCTGTCTAAATATCCATAATATTACCGTCTCCAGAAAAAACACCGGAGTCACTTTTTTCAAGCAGCCATAATATATTTTACGTAATGGCGAAAAATGACTATTTTCAGCATTTATATGGCATATTTTTTCTGGCAACTGTGCTTCAGTGGCTGCGTCCAAAAAAACTGGGCAAACAATGCCTACAAGGTCAACGTATGGCAGTTGTTTAAAGAGAACAGTAGATTACTAGCCAGCAAAGCTACCTAAGCTAAAATGTCCCTCAAATCCCTGCAGAGTTCTGTCCCTACAATACAGAGCAGTATCAAGCAGATTACTAGCCAGCAAAGTTACTATCATCTGTCCCTGAAATCACTAACAGCTCTCCCCCTACACTATCTCTTCCAAGCACACACAGGCAGATTTTTCAGATACATTTTTGCCCTTGATCCCCCTCTGGCATGCCACTGTCCAGGTCGTTGCACCCTTTAAACAACTTTAAAATCATTTTTCTGGCCAGAAATGTCTTTTCTAGATGTTAAAGTTCGCCTTCCCATTGAAGTCTATGGGGTTCGCGAACCGTTCGCGAACCGCTCGCATTTTTGCGCAAGTTCGCGAATATGTTCGCGAACTTTTTTTCCGACGTTCGCTACATCCCTACTTATCAGAAGCACTGATTTGATTCTATAGTATGTAATGGTAGAGCTGTAATGTTACCTTTTGTATTTTGCTAAAAAGCAATTATAGTATAGGTCCTCTCCTTGAAAAATGCATCAAGGACACATGTACTAGAAGAAAATGTTCTCTAATGCTCAGACTGCAACCTCTATATAAATGGCATTTTTCAATTATATGAATGACCTGTTTCTGTAGTGTCTCTGGCCCTGAAGAACGAATAAATGCCAATTGTTTTCTAGGTAATAAGAGAGGATGTTTATACCCCGGTGTGATTGTGTTACCCCATCTATACAATAAAATTGCTTTATCTAGCTAAATATATTAAATGGACACTGTATATGCAGTTTTATCTTTAATTCTGGTATATTTAGCCTAATTAAAACCTTGCTTGATGTTTATAACCATTTATAAGAGGATTTTTATGTTCATAGTATTTTTGATATAACATACAGACATGGTTAGATTTGGTCAGTCAGTTCTATTGACAGCTATATTAATCTGCCAACAGAGTTCTATGTATTGTAGGGACCCGTAGGGTTAATTCACCTACGGTCTGAAACCACATGGTGGAAATCCCCTGCTTCTTCAGCAAAGGGTCTACCTAGAGTGTTGGGAGGGGCTGGAGTCTTTTTCCTATGCAGTGTGTCTTGCAGATACTGGAGGTTGTCACAAGGGGTCACTGCTGAACCACCTTTGGAAACAGAGCCATGTGCTCACACTGCCACTGTTTCTAGTTTCACTTTTGATGCAGAATGGAGTGATCATCTGCTGGGGTGCTGCAGGGCAGACCTCAGGCTATTGAGACCACACCACTCTTTGGGGAAAAGGGACTGAGACTCTTTATCTGCCAAACTTTGATACTAAACTCTACAGTTAGTATAGGTATGGGTATATATATTTTGTGTGAAAGTAGGGAGGGGTGTGTGTATGGATGCTGGGTTTTAATTTGGAGGGATTGGACTTGATGGACTTAGTCTTTTTTTAAACTTGATTTAACTATGTAACTATGTAAAGGATTAGTGCGGGACTTTGCCTGGCAGGGAGGTGCCAGGATGGTACTGTCACAGGTTCCCCAGGGTAGTGGATCATTTCATGTGAATGCATATATTTAAACTGAATGTTTACTTTGCCTTTAAACCTTGTATAATGTTAAATTTGTTATACAGCACTGTGTGTGTGTGTGTGTGTGTGTGAATGTTTCCTAATGGGGCCACCGGCAGGTGTATTCCCGGATCCCATTAGGTGGAGGCACTGCCAAGAGAAGAACTTCCCAGTACCCTTTCACCTTGCAAAAGGGACTCAGAACCTGAATTGTTAAGATGGTACAACCTTGGCACCAGGGGGGTCACCAAGAGGGTCTTAAAGTGGGCTAATAATAAATAAATAATACATTAAAATACTGTAGTTATTATTTATTTATTATTAGCCCACTTGAAGAGTCAATGTGGGTCATATAATTAAAGGCGCTATATTTACCCAGGAGCAGTTATCCACAGCAACAACAGATAGAATTTACTGATCCCCTATTTAAAAGCAAACAAATTATTGGTCGCTATGGGTTACTGCTCCTGGACAATCTTAGTGGCTTTTATTACATATGGGGGAATCCGTCTAATTCTGTGAACGGTGAAAAAGCAGGAACACATATACCCCTAGGTCTGTACACTTGAGTTCCTAGTTTGCATGTGGTCCACCCACAATTTCTAATCCTTCTAATCTTCTTGTTGGGGCTGTTTACTAGATCCACTTATCCTATCTCTCCTCACTCCTTAGAGTGAGCTATGGACTAACCAAGTGTTGCAAAATTAGCCCAACTATTTTCTTTTCATCTTCAACACAGATTCAGTCAGGGATTTTGTAAAAACACAATGCTCTATTTCTGCCATTAACAGAGTCATCAACAAATACAGTGCAGTGTGCAAAATGTAACTTACAGGAATAAATCAACATTCTAACCCACAATCCAAATGTTTCCTACAATTCAAGTCTCATTGCAGCCGTTCAGATTTGCAGCCAACACAATTGTATCTGGTGTGTTAAAATAAATGCAATTGCAGGTGCAGGTGAACATCATTGTAAATAGGTCACAAATTGTGGTCTAAATTGTAGGTGCAGATTGTGTTAGGTTACTAGGCTAGGCTAGACCACCATGGAAACCCTGAAGTTACAGCCTAGCTTGGAGGTGGTGGTAACTCCAGGGTACCCCTGTATCAATAGGCACAACAGAGGTCTAAGTGCAGCAACAGTATATGGAAGTGCAAAGAGCAGGAGGGTGGCTGGGGAGGGGTGATCTCTACAGTTATAGAGGAAGAAGACCACTTCTAAGCTTTATCCTTGGAATTAATATTATAAGCTCCTCCTAAAAGAAGCAGCTTGTAACTGAGCTATATTTTACCCTTAAAGGGAATTGTCACCCTACGAAATAATTCCAAATAATTTTCTGTCATGTTAGTTGAACACAAAAAACTTTACTCACTATATATATATATATATATACATATATATATATATATATATATATATATATATATATATATATATATATATATATATATATATATATATATATATATATATACATATATATATATATATTTATTTATTTTTTTTTTAATTTTGCTTCCTTCAGTCTTGGAATTCACAATCACAGCAAGCAGGCAGGCACCATTTTGTGGACACTGTTATTAAGGCAATTTGTGTATCACCACAAAAACTTGCGTATGCTCCAGAATGGGGAAACCTAATGCCATTGTGTAGTAATCTACATAATTATAGCATGTGAAGAGGGAAGGGGAAATGTGAGGAGCACTGTGACATCTGAAAATGTGAAAGTAATTGACGAATAGAGGTGGGGCAGGCAATATACAGTATGATTGAAAGCTCAGATATATAATCATCTTTATAACAGGTATGGATGTTTTAATGGAAAAAAAAAGAATTTGGGTTTCATGTTTAATTTGCAAAGGACTCATTATACAACTTTTTATGGGTGATTGGTTTGCTTTAATTGCTTGAATTTGCTATTTTATATCTGTTGTATGTCTTGCCATTACTGCTGATGATTATTTTAGATTTATTTTACTAGACATGATTGAACTTTGGATCAAAATCTGCAGGGACCACAGTCCATGCTGATCAGATACACAATGCAACACTTATTTGTGACTGATAGAGAGAGCATTGATGGGAACAAGCCGTATTGTGCCTATGCATAAGGAGTTGTATTTCTTGTGCCTTTCCTGATGCAAATTCATCATTTGCAGGGATACTGAAATTCTATGAATATGTAACATTTTGCAAGAACAAAATTAATCTTCAGCAGCTGCCATTGTAAACTGATATAGCAGATGTCAGGTACCACAACCACAAATGCCAGAAAAGTTTAGGAACCTGGTTGTATTGCAGAATGTTTTATCCACAATAAATAATGAATAAATTGAATTTTAAACACCAAAACAGCAATGAGAACCTATATTTTCTACATTTTATGCCTCTGGATTTTGGGTAGAAAATAATTAACATATAGGTAATCTTGTTTGCAATAAAAACAAGTCGTTTTAGAACTGGATTTACAATCATTTATTGTTATTTGGAATTACATTTTTAATTTTAATCTACATGTTTATCCCTGTAATGTAGTGGAGGTAATGGCATGGATTTCCTGCTAAGATTTGAGTTCCCCAATAAGAAGACATTATGATTGGTTTTATCACTGCTACCCTCTATTACTAGGTTTTATACTATATTACTCATTTAGGCTAAGGATTTATTGATCAATAATGGCTTAAGTTAGATCACCCCATATACAGAATTCTTTTACGGGCTATTTGGACACATCATTAACGCCAAATAGTTGGTTTCACACTTATGGGTAGCACCTGACTCATACAACATGTGCATTACCCTGAGTTTATTTCTTGTAATATTTTACTTTTTGAAAACAAACCTAGCAAAATGGTTTGTATGAGTTTTGCTTGAACAAAATCATTTTTTCTTGCACTTGGCTAGGACTAGCAGGAGTAAGAGTTTATTGTGAAGATCATCTCACAGGTGGTCAGACAGCCATTAGATAACAAGGGCAGCCTTAGTCAATGAAGAGGAGGTAGTGATAGGGGTTAGGACCCCGGCAATTGTGCACTAGGGATTGTGTATTCAGAGAATAGTTTAGTGAGGAACAATGGGCTGTAGTAAGATGGTCAGTGAAGCTTTTACACTGTATGTGGGCATGAGAGAGGAGGGAAGGGAAGTTTAGAGAGAGTAAATGAGAAGGGTCTTTGGAGTGGCTAATGGCACTCTGCTAGTGTTCATCCACAGGACAGAGATACTGGAGGCTTCTGTGTGGTCCCGAGCATTGACTTTATCTGGCCCCTAGAGTTTCATGAAATAATTTCTTAACACAGTGCCCTGGTCAACATCATTAGGTATGGAACTATGAAAAGAACATTGACACAGTGCATGTAGCTCTTTTTTTCCTGCCTCAGCATGTGCCCTAACTGTTACTGGATAGAGCAGAACACATGATCAAAATTTGCCCTTTGATCACATGCTCGTTTGTCCAATGGCAGAGGACTCCCAGAGGACATGCTCTGGTACTGAACATTGATAGCATCTTGGATGTTTAAATATAGCATCACATCTAACAGGATATCATTTTAAGTGGAAAAAAAAGAAATGGTGGGATTGCATCCTGCCTCACTTTCAGCCCTGTGTGGAAGAGTAATTCCTGTATCTCCCAATGGCCTCCAATGCATTTTAAAGCTTGAATTTAACACTTTGCATGAGTTGTTGTCATATTATGTCAGTATTAAGTCCCACTTGGACTTATAGCCTTTGGTCATGACTTGTCTTTGCTCATAATATAGAGAAGACTCAACAGCATTCTACGATACTTTGCAATAAGTCTTGTGGCATTTGAAATATTTACAATTTCCGTTCTATAACTCTCAGACTTTGAATTTCAACAGCTGTTTGCCAGGGTTTAATTGCCCTATCAGCCAGGTAGCTCTTTAGAAGTCAGAATGGAAGATAAATACTTGAGTGACAGAAAAAAGAAATATAAGCAATTCAATATAAGAATAAAAATAAACCCTCACGTTGTGTATTAGGGTCGCCCCAACAACCAAACAGAATTTAGATTAGGAAACCGAATACTCAAAAATAATGAAATGATAATTAACTTTTAGTTCTTGATGGTTAGTGCTGTGTGTTCTGAGCAATTGATGTTTATTCTTGTAGTTTTGGAGAGTTATTTCTTGCATTGAGCTTAATGCTCAGTCAGTTGTAGGAATATATATATATATATATATATATATATATATATATATATATATATATATATATGGAAGAAATGAAAGTACGCATTGCTGTAAAGCTGTCAGTAGGCTTCTTTAACTAAAAAAACAGTCTATCATTGATTGTATCACTGCTACCCTCTCTTACAAAGTTTGATACTATATAACTCATTTAGATTAAAGGATTTATCGACCAATAACGTCCTCAGTTTGAACAAAAGTTCATTTCAAGATCCAGCCCATTAGAACAAGCCAGCAAGATACAGTAGATACAGTATATAAAAGATACAGTATATAATTTTACTGGGGAAATTCTGCAGGTGTATTACAATTTTCAATATGTATATTGGGTCAAATGTATCTATGTAAGAAGTAAATTCTGCAGTGTGATGAAATAATAAATAATAAGGAGAACCACCCACCCATGACGGGTAATTGTATAAAGGGACAAATACTATAATATAAAATGTCAACTGCACCCCCAGTTCCTTAATACGCCGAGACAAAACCTAAGTCAGGTGAGTGCAGAAGGTTAATGGTGCTCCAATAAAGTAATATAAAACTGTGCTCATACAGTGTCAAGGCTCTGCTGCCAGAGACCAAAGGGTTAACAGCAGTTGGGACACAAGACAGAATTGTAGCTACAAAACTTGTCTGCAGCTGGCAGATATATACCACAATGCTTGCATCATTCGCGCCTGAGAAGCTGATTAAGAAATATGTATTCCAGCAATTGTGGAGTCTTGTTTAATAATAAGGTTCTGGTAAGCAAATTAACAACAAGTGTCTGCAATTTTGCAATGGATAAAATTCCAAAGATTTAGACAGGCACTCCCAATGGACAACCTGTAAATGCCCCTAATCCTTTAACTACCCTTCGTGGCAGAGTCAGTGCAGTGGAGCTCACTGGCGCCATCTTCCGGCGCTTCGGTAATCTTCGGGCCTTCAAAAAAAAAAAGCAGCAAGAAGACATATGTCTGTGACAGATACTCCCTCATTATTTAACTTAAGGGCTATAGATGCTGGACACCATTAATAGGAGACGATAATAGCTGTCATTTGTCATTATTATCCTCAGTGTCCCTGTGAGAAGCTGAAATGCTTTAGAGAATTACAAAACATAAGAGTTATGTAAGTGTGGCTGAACAAATGCTCTTCATTTCAAAAGTAAAACAGAAATCATTTTAATGTACGGCAATACAAAGAATAGTTAAATGTTAGCGCAATGGTACCCCCTGGTGGTGATTCTTAATAATTGCTGCAAAAAATATTTGGGGGGGGGATTTTGTACATCAGGGATAAGGCAACTCCATGGCATCTCTACTATTATTCTTTACAACTGATAATGTTAATTATGAACATCACATGTATTCTATACATTTTTGCCCCAGCTTAGCTCTGATGTAGCTCTCATGGACCCTTATATGCATTCCCTCTAATATGATGGCCTTGTGCATGCATTCCAACACTGAAACAGGCGATGCAAAGCATGAATTGGTTTGACAGGGTCCTAAAGGTAATTGCGCTACACTAAACTGCACTTGTGACATTCTCTCTCCTACAGTGGAAGAATCAGCTGGAACGGACAAAATATATGTATAAAATCTATAAGGTTTGTAGATTTTTTATAGCCTATTATAAGAATTGATCTGGTGTTAGCAGGTCTCCATTGGAGATGTGGCTGTTCTTTAATCAAATAGTAGCGCCAGCTAAATTTTGGGTTTTTGTTTGATTGTGAGTACATCAACGTCATTAAATTGCCACCTAGAAAGAACTGAAGAGTAAGTAAAATTAAAGTATCCAAAATAATATAAGAAATAATCCCTTTAGAGTAGCTGACTCAAAGAGAATGGACTATGCTACAGCTCATGCAAAGAAGAAGACCACATCCTAACATTGAAAGATGTATCATTATACATTCATTCAAGTTTAACTGCCTTGTGATGTGATTTTGTAGGGGTTATCAGGGCCACTCCTGCAATTAGGCAAGGTGGGAACTGCAGGTTAACAAGGGTGGCAGAAAGCTGCCTCTGGTAACATTAAGAACCAATTTCCATTTTTTAATTTTTCTCCCCATTTTTAAATTACCCTCTCTGCACTTGTGGTGAAACCCCCATTGACCTGCTCTAACACAAAAGAGGTAAGCGTGGGGGGGGGGGTTGGAAAGGCAACTGCTGCCCATGAGGAGTATCCTATTCATCCTATTAAGTGTTTATGCCTAAAATATTCATAAATGTATTTATGAAGTCCTTATATCATCATTAAATATATCAGATAAATTTCATTATTTTGGATCTCGTCACAATAAAGCTACATTAGCTTTTCTGAGGACACTCGGGATTTTCAGATCATAAGCGTCGATCAGCTATTCCTGTAGTGTAAGCAATGGTAAATTCAAACTTGGATGGCCTGAAAGAGATACCATGGAATGACCTCTTTAAAAGACAAATGGTAAAATGATTAGGCGAGAAAACATAGGATTAATTAGGCTGTTAGAGGGGGAGTGTTAGATGGATATACTGATCAGAAATGATAGTAGGGCATGACAGACTTAAGCTGGCCATAGATGTTGAGATTTTTAAAAGATCCGATCCTCATCGTGAGACCACGATTTTCTCGTAACGATCGTACGAATTGACCATCAACTAAAAGACCAATTTGCCAGGAAAACAAAGGGGAGCTGCCTGCTTGGCCCTGCAAACATAGAGAGATTGCACTGGGACCGACAAAGATTTTTTGACCTGGCCGATCAATTTCCTGACAGATGTCGGCCGAAAAATCATAAGATGTACGATCGCTCAAATCCCACTAACTGAACAATAATTTCGCAGGATTGGTCGGACTTCGCTAAAATCGGTCGTTCGGCAAGAAGAATCGTCTATGGGGAGCTTAAGTGGCATAACTAGATGTTACTGGGCCCCAGAGCCTAAATATTGCTAAGTTGACATATATTGAAATTTCTCATTAATTAATGTCCTACTGGGTCTTTACACTCCTGCTTCCTCTGTAGTTATACCCCTACCAGCCATATTTAAAGTACACAGGAAAATGAGATCTGGACGAGTAACCTAAAGAGCAAAGAGAGAGAGAGAGAGAGAGAGAGAAGAAGTGCGTCAGTTAGGTTTACTTATTACCAATAATTTGTCAAAATATAAAATATACAGTACCCACCACCCAACCGCAACGCACACTTACCTTTTTTCTTCTCAGGGCCACAGCTGCTTTCCCTCCCTACAAGTCAAGGAGATGACTACAAAAAAATAGATGATACTTTATCATTGTTGCACAGTATTTAAGCAGTTTTTTGGAACAAATAATTAACAACTGTGCAGTGTAAAGTGAGCATTCTGGGGCTTAACAAACAAAATGAAATACTGCACACTCATCATCTTCACATTTAATTTCCCATCTCAAAATAAACTGCAGAGACAAGGAAAAAGGCATTCATTAGCAACATGACACTCCTTAATGTCGTTTACACCCACTCATGCAGGCTAATTATAGTGATGGCTAATTTTTAATAGATGTCAAAGTTTTGAAAAGTACAATAGGAAATAAGGATTAAGTGGGATAGGAATAGGACAATTAAAATACAGTAGAAAGAGAGAGCAAAGATCGTTTTCTCTGCAAAGCAATTCTAAAACATTACAGAGAATTGAGCGTCAAAGCCAAAGGGTTACTGTAAACACAACACACTAAAAGAACTGAGTCTGAATAAAACTAGACAGATGAGAAAGCTTTGGTGAAGTGTAATATCTGTCCCTGGTAGCAAACTGAAATACTCTAGAAAGGCAATACATTTCTTGCAACATTTAACATTTTAAGTGCTGCACAATGTAGAATCCACAGTCTAGCGGTTACTTTCAGCACTGTATATGTATGTGGTGCAACATGTATATTCTATGGTGTGTGGCCTTTGATAGTTCTTAGGGTTGACCTGTGTGCACTCCAGTTGCTCCAGTTTCCTAAGATAACACTTTAAAGAAAATAGTTTAATTAATGGTACACAGTGTCCTTGACCTGTGTGCCATCTCTAGTAGTGAAGGGAATACCTCAAAGGGTAAAGACATACTTTGATTAATATCAAATGAAAAAGGTTGGCACAAACTGGATCACTCTCCACGATGTAGTTAAAAAATGTATTTATTTAGAACAGCAACATCCCAAATGCCTTACGCGTTTCGTGCCTTTTGGGCACTTAATACTTTGATTAATGTCATATAAAGGGGGCATTTTTGGGAAAAATATTTACATTGCCTATTCCTACAATTTTGGTAGCTCTTTGGAAAAGGAGCACATCACTTTTAATTTTACTTTTAAGTTTGAACACACAACTGTAAAAATAAATTGAAAGAAATTCCTAAACAGTTAGAGGCCCATTTATCAAAGGTTGAATTTGAGAAGTTTTTTTTAATTTGAATATTCTCACAATTCGACTGGGAGGTTATTTAGGAAAAAATTAGAACGTCTTATATTCAATCAAATGGTTTCGACCTGAAAATTCGAAGTGTATTCCATTTGTATTCGATTCTTACGAATCAAGTTTTTCTCCTGAAAAAGAATCCTCGAATGTCAGGAAGGCTATTAATATAAAATATGGCTCAACGGACCTTTGCCATTGACTTGTAAATGAACTCGGCAGGTTTTAGGTTTAGGTTTTAGGCAGGTTTTAGGTGGTGAATATTCGAATTAGGACTGTTTCCATTGTTGAGGTGTCAAAAATCTCACATTCAAATTTACATTTGAATAGGGGAATTAAAATTTGAATTGGTGAATTTTGACACTTGAAAATTCTAAATGAATTTACTATTCGACCTTTGATAAATCTGCCCCTAAGTGAACAGTATTGGAGAGCACCTTGTGACCACATAGTACAGAAAGTTGTTGAACAAGTTGTTATAAGAGCTGACGGGCTGCTATTTTCAACTTTAGTCCCACATAATAAAATTCCTTTAGGCATGCATTTAAAGTGTGTCTAAACACAGCATACCTTGAACATCCATATAAAGTAGAGCTCTGTCACATGACTCACTGAAACTTGTATCTACTCATGCACCCATATAGGTAAAAAAATCATATTTATTTAAACATAATAACATTCAAAAAATCTGAATCCAATAATACTCAATCTCAAACCTTTGAGATCCTGTAGAAGTTAATGGCAGATGTCCCTTTTCCAATTTGAAGATATCCTGGTCTGCAATAACTCAAAAAATTCATGTTTTTTGGCTGATAACTCGGAAAAAAATGAGAGATTTGGGATTCAAATCTCAAAAATTCGTACAATCAAGACTTTTCCCGAACCCAATTTTTTAGTTATTTTATTAATAAGTAAGGTAAAATCATAGATGGGAGTTTGGTCCAGTTTGTTTTATTCAAATTATGAGAAAAATTTGAGTTAAAGTAAATAACACTTTTATTAAAGGGGTATATACATACCATACATATAATACATGTAAGGTTATTTTTAAAATAGGCCACTCCTTGGTACCTAGGTCCTCGCTGATTTTTACCAAACTTGGGGCAGATTTATGTTTAGAGCTTAATAAATAAAAACTCAACCATGTTCTATTCATTCCTATGGGATTTTTAGAACCAAATTTATCAAATGGGGAGTTCTAACTTTCAACCATTGATAATACAATTGTTAATACAATTGTAAAAATCCTATAGGAATCAAAAGAATGTGGGAGAGTTTTATTTATTAAGCTCTAAACTCACATTTTGATGAATCTGCCCCTTTGATTTAGCTGGTTGCAACTAGTTGCGCTGTATGGAACTATTTCCCTCAAGTAAGCCCTTGCTGTAGGATGAAGGAAGGATTAACCACATCACAGACACACATCAAACAGATCTCACAATAACTTGGGGTTCAGTGGTTCTTGAAGCTAATAGTTTTTACTTTATTTGCTGGATCACATAAACTTCCCAGGTATTTCAAAATATTACTTTCCTGGATGGTATTGGAACATAATTTGAGTCCCTTTACTGGCATGGTACTAACCTTTCTGTACTCCTTGATGGAGCCTCAGGCTGCTCTACTAATTACCTTAATTCTCACTGGGGCCTTCTGCCTCAGACTGTTTAGCACCAACCATGCCCACCAACAAAAAACAGGTTTTGACTCGTCTTTAAAGACTAGGGACACCTAACCTTTACAGATCTACTAGCGAATTCTAACCTGGAAATGGTAACAACTTCCCCCTCCCAACTCTGTAACAGGCCCAGCCCTTGACTGGATTAACCATTATGGGGATCTCTTCAAGTAAAGTGGGCACAGGGGTGCTCCGCCAATGAGGCGAGTTGAGGCTGTTGCCTCAGGCGGCAGCGCCCCACTAGGTACCAGGGGCAGCAAAAATGCTGCTCCTGGTACTTTAAGAGCGAATTTCCGGGGGAGGGGGGCAGCGGAAGGGCCAGGATCTCCCCTGAGTGGGCAACACCTTATATTCTTATCCAGTATTTATACGATTGCACAATATGCTATTCACTGTTAATCAATTTGTGAACGCTGATTTAATTTTCAGTTGGCACAGTAGGGGTTTAAGCATTTTAAATAGCACAGTAAAGGGTAATAATTTATTTATTTGCATGGAACAAATGAGCATAATTCTCTTTGACCAGGCTAATTTGTAAGTGGTTCTATGCCTCTTATCAAGAAGCATTGCAAATATGACAGTGATGATCTGTGAAAGAAAATGAAAGAACTGTTGTCAGCCTTGCCAGTGACCATCATTGCTAATGGCAGTCTGATAGAAATGGTAACAAACCACAGAACATGAAACCCTTGTGTGTTTTGGAGGGGCTGAAATCAAACATAGGACAATGTGTGGGGTATGGCAGTCTAGGATACCCTCAGAAGAGAGAATTATTTATGTTCTTAAAGACTGTACCACAGCACAGACTGCACATAAAATATCCCATAGAGAGAGAGAGAGAGACATGGGGCATATTCACTAAAAGGCGAGTTTTCGCTAGCGACTGCTTTGCCACACTCCGTGCCACTTTGCCAGGCACAAATTCGTTACCACTCAGCACTCTCAGAAGCTGAACGCTGGCTAATTTTCCCTAGCGCTACATCGGCAGTGTGAGCATTTCATAGTGAATTTTGGCTACCATTCATTTCTGCACTCTTACGCGTAGGTTAATTTAAACACAGCGGGTACCTTTGCCCTTTAGTGAATATGCCCCATAGAGAGAGCGAGACTGAGAGACAGACAGAGAGAGAGACAGAGAGAAAGAATCTAGTTCCAGTGAACTATTTAATATTGTATGCTGTCTCCGGCATATATTGGTCCCAGGGATATTTTAACTGCTTCTTCATTATAGAGAATAATTTAAAAAAAGAATAAAAAGTGATGTCATAGTGAGAGTGGTCCAAGTGTCATTTTAAAACACAGACACTGTCTAGTGTCTATGAATTAAGTGCATGTAACAAACATTTTTGGATCTATAATTTAGATTTATTCTAGGGAAATTTTGACAATTTTTGATTTACTTCTATTTTTGATTTTTGATTAGCTTCTATTAGATTGTATATATAATTCAAAAGAAATATTTATGAGAAGAAATGGATTCAGAGGATTAGTGCCAAATCAATGTAATAAATATTTATCCAACAAATAAAGCACAATTAATGTTTTAGCTTGGTCTGTACAATTAAAGGAGCTCATCAGATTCAAGCCTAAGGTAAACAATATTGCAATCCCCAGTTAAGTGAATACTGTTTTAGCTGGAGTATTTTCAGATTTGAGCTGTTTGTTTTCAGCTTCGGGCATAATAAATCTGCGGGTGCGGGTAATATCTCTGGATGTATTGCCAATCGTACGATTTTCAGAGGGAGACTGTCACTAGCTTTTGTCGGACATAACTTTCATACAATTACTGTCAGGGGCAGAACATCGGCTGATCTGTTCTTTTCTACTTTATTTGATCTGAATGGTTAATGGCAGGTTGAGAGATGGGGAATTCCGATCATTTGAGGATTTGAATGATCGGATCTTTGCATCTATGGCCAGCTTAAGACTACAAATTTTTTATTGTTATTGCTACTTTTTATTACACTTTCTATTCAGACCCCCTGCTATTCATATTCCAGTATATTATTCAAATCATTTCATGGTTGCTAGGGTAATTTGAATTCTAACAACCAGATTGCTGAAATTTCAAACTGGAGAGCTGCTGAATAAATAATAAAAAATGAAAACCATTTGCAAATTGTCTCATCATATAATTTTCTACATCATTCTAAAAATTAACTCAAACATGAACAACTCCTTTAAATTAGGAATGCACCAAATTGACTTTATTGGATTCAGCTAAATCCTGAATCTTTCACAAAATCTTTTGCTGAATCCTGAGTCAAATCGAAACCCTAATTTGCATATGTAAATTAGGGTAAGAAGGGGGAATTGCAAATGCCTTAATCATGTGACCGATAGTTGTTATTTTAAAAGTTCAGATTCCATTCAGACAAGCACTTGGAATCTTAATGCTGTCGAAAAAGGCTGAATCTCAAACAGAATCCAGTATTGGGTGTACTCCTAAATGAAATAAAATCAAGAATACTTTTTCCCATTCAAAAGCAAATTGGATTTGCCTCTGGGTCATCTACAAGTTAGACAGATTTCCACTTAATAGTCTTTTTTTAAACCCCATCTATTATATAACCCAACAAATTGTTTACTTATTGAGCTGTTCGATAGAAGAAATGATATCCTGTATAGCAAAAGAGTTGTCCACTTTGTAGCTAAAATATCTTTTATTGTTATCACTGTGAGGGGTTTCTATAAGAAGTTGTAAGATGTTGTCAGGAGCAGGTGCTTCTGTATATACACTATGGGGGATTATGCAGTAATGCAACCAATTTGGATCCAGTAAGGTTACACATTGCAACCAATAAAATGTTTGAATCGATTGCTCTAACTACATTATAAAAATTAAAATGGCTGATTATTTGCTATGGTTTGCTAAACATTAGCAAACTGTGCTGATATTACCATATGCTAACACTGTACACCCTGTCATGGCAAGGCAAGAATTATACCACAGACAACACTCATTAAAAGAAAATATTTATTATAATAACAAATATTATTTTTTTTAAATATTCTCTAAAGAAAATCTAAAAACATTAAGGTGCTACATTTAAAAACAGAAAGTCTTCTGTAATGTATTTGAGTAAGAACAATTTCCCCCCAAATATTTATTTAGCTAAAAAAAACGGAAGAATATATACATATACTGTACGTATGCTTTCCTGTTTCCTCATTTATACATTGCCGCCCATACTTGATATCCAAAATGGAAACCGACATGTGCAGTCAAGTCAACCACACCTGCTGGAACACTCATGAATGTGACAACACAAAAACCTGAATAAATGCCTGAAATACTGAAGGCACTTTACGATATCTCCTGAGATTCTGGTGTTTTGTTACAAAATAAACATCTATAAAATGCAATAAAATTGGACATATTCTAAACACAAGCAATATAATGCACCAGCTAAACAAGTTAAGTTGGTGACAGTGTCCGTTTGATTAAATTCAATCGGATTTTAAGTCTGCGGCATGTTCTTCTCTCCATTGTTTCTTTCTTTCGATATTCTTATGGAGAAGTGTGTTATCTTCTTTATAAGCCTGCAAAGACAAATACATGGATAAAGATGGGGCTGATGCCAATTCATTTGTCTTCTTGTAGCCTGCACATATTTTTATGAAATCCTACAGACCACAGTCTACACACTCATATTCCTTTAACTATCTTTTTAAGTCATTTCACATTGGTTTTACATGAAACAATCAAATTAGCCACTTTTTTCACACCTGAACCTACTTCCAGGTGTTAAAGGAGAAGGAAAGGCGACAATTACTTGGAGGTGCCAAAAGTTAGGCACTTTTTTCTTTGCACAGGTGCGCATAAGCAGTTGAGTGAAAAGCTAAATTTTAATTAAAAAAAGCCAGATTTTCCATTCTACTGAGCGTGTGTGAGCCCCTTGATGTTGAAAAGAGATGAAGCAGAAGAAGAGGATGGCTTAGTGGTGCTTGCTGACAACTCTGGGCCAGGCCAGTTTTTTGCTACCAGGAGCAATGCACCAGGGAATCGGGAAAGTGATTACAATCACTGGGGGCTGTATAACTTTTGGCACCACTTTCCTTCAACTTTACCAAAATAGGCAAAAGAGACATTTGCCCAGGGGCCACTATTATTGTTTTAAACTGCAAAATTGTTAAAAACAGCTGCATTTTATCATTTGAACTTGATTTAGAACTGTTGAATTGTATTTGGAAGGCTTACACAACTTAATAACACTGCAGTGCAGCCCATCTATATGTGGTGAGAGGCACAGCATGATACCACTGTGATTCCAAAAGAATCTTTGGGAGTTCTGCTTGGTCATTCCCTATCCCTCCCAACGTTTCCAGGTGTCCAGGCAGCATTAATATACGCAATACTTGTATAACCTTTTCCAACATTAATAAGACAGCTTTGTCCCTAGGCTGGATGTAGTATTAGTACGAATGGGACTTTTTTTTTTAAAACTCCTATAGAACAAAAGTAAAACAAAATCACTTACTTTTTTTCCGGAAATCACCATTGCAACACAGCCTATGATTGTTCCTAAAATCATTGCATAGCAGACCTTAATTCTGACTTTATTTCTGGCACCAGACAGGGCCTCATATCTGCATATAGAGAAAACATGTTATTATAACCTTATTTTATATGTTGTATCTTAATTTTGCGACCAATTAAAAACAGGTTCTTCTCAGTGGGAAAAAATTTAAATTCCTTAGTGCATTAGCATAGCAGCTTATTATCATTCAGACCAGTTCTTACAAGTTTATTGCCCTGCCTGTCTAGGCTACTAAATTGTCTTCAGGCCTCACAAATATGCATATTTTTGGTATCAACATTCTCCACTTGTGCTTTTGACGGCTTCATCTGCAGGGGTTCTGTGGATATGTGCGCTGGAGGTGAGGACTGGGTGTAGGTTTGAGATTTTTTTCAAAGCATGTAGGCTGAATTTCATCTTGACATAGATCTCCATGAAGACTAATCTACACTTGAAGTGAAACCCGAGCTAAGTAAGTATATGTAGGAATTGTGGTAGAAACAAAGTAAACAAAATTTCTGTATAATTTTCAGAAGTGGTCCCTAAGGTAGGATTTGGTCTAATGTTCAGTAATAGTTGCCCCTAATGCTATTGTTTACAATCATCAGGTTATTTAATTCTTTTAAAATAAGCAGTTCTTTTACCCATCACTGAGTGCTATTTTGTTCCATCGTGTCTTAGCTGTGCATTCATAATGATTGTCACGCCTCCTCCAACTCCCTACTCATGACTGTTTGCTGTGCTCCCAGATACTATTGCTGCAAAACAGCCCTGGCGTGGTATCCTATGTCTCCTAATCACTCATATCACAATGGCACTTTACATTTCATGCTATATTATAAGGGCCTTTACTGAAGTCATAGCACAGACTCAAGTGGGATGGGTTTCCTTTGACCATATTTACCCCCCCATAAATACAAAAATAAAAGCAAGAAAGGTTTCTTTAGATATGGCTTGCAATCCCAGTGCCACCAAATAAATGGGAGTTCTAGTTCATATAGACCATATTACATCATTCTTTTTTAGCCGTGTTCTTAATTTTTTCCACCACTACTCACTTAGCAGCTGATACATTCTCTACAGAATGTGACAATAATTTACTTACGAGATAAATTCTGGGATATCCTCTTGCTTTTTATAACGCCCAGACCAGACAAGTATTCTTTTGTCAAAGTCTGTTGGTCTTCTTTCATGTCTGAATAGATGTTGACCTTTAATGGCAATAGAGAAACAGCCAATGTCAGCCATCATTTAGAAAAGTCATATATTTGTATTTCTCATTCACTGCTTTCATTATTATATTTTACAATGCATATAAAACAGCTCCATGTATTAATAGCTGGATTTTCGTGAAACTACAGTGAAAATTCACCAAGACAAAAAAGTTACCAAGACAAAAAAAAAAAGTCACCCGTTGACTGTAATGCATTTGGACAAAAAGTCACCAAGACATGCTTATGCTATAACATAAGGTGATGGAAATAAGATGGAAAATTGGATGTAAAATACTAATGCTGACTGCATTGTTACTATTATACTTCACCGTGACTGTGATTGCAACTTTTTATTTTTTTAAAAATAAAAATTTAAGTTACAAAAAAAAAAAAGTCACCAAGACAAAAAAGTCAGCACAAGAAAAAATGGCTGTTGACTTTTAATGCATCTTGAGTGAGAAAAAAAGTTGTCGCCTATTGACTTCAAATTGTTTCACGAATTTTTCAGCAGTTTGGCAACGCAAAACAGGACAGATTCGTTCATCACTAATAATTACTATATACAACAGTCAGTTAATAATAAGTCAGCTCCCAAGTTTTCTTTTCTTTACATTTAAATACGAGTGGGCTCTGCCATGTAATTTACCTCGACAGTGGCAGTCTCCATAGATGCAGGAAAGTAATCACCAAATTCCCACCCAATGACTGCCCAATGAATGACCCGGAGGCTGACTTGCGGATGAAGGTTGGTAACAGCTTTATTAGCATGTTTTATCCAGTAATCCTTGCCTGCTTGTAAACACCTATTTATATAAACGAATAACCATTTATTTATTTATTTTAATTACAAAAAACAATGCCAGCCATTGCCAGAACAATGGGCATGTGAGGGACATTTTCTTTATCCATATAATAATAAGTGAAGGATCAAATCTTTCCACTGTGACAATCTTTTTACAATCATACAGCCTAGTAAAACAGTAACAATATGACATAAAATGCACAAAACATGTGCTCTGTGTGTGCAGAGAAATTTTCCCTGCCTTAATGAAGGTTGGGTGGGTTGCTGATGGCTCTGCGCTATTCTGTAATCGTTACCTAGGGGAAGGAAGTGACATTGCACTCCCCAAACACTCTAGAGTAGCAACGGGGTTACATGATCCGGGTGCCCAGTGATCATGTGAGTGGGGGAAAGAAAGGGGAAGGTAAGTCCTGCAATCCTGATGCCTCTTATTAGAAATTCTATAGAGCAGTCCTTCTCCTGTCCATTTTATAAGAGAATGCTGTTGCTGTATATGTCTGCAGCCGATGTCAGTTATTAATGTAGGTATGCATAGAAAGGTGTATATGCATACAAATGGACATCTTTATAAAACTGTGCAAAAAAGATATACATTCACCACACACCCAATTGTCAACATGGTTTGGCAAAGTAAAATCCCTTGCTGTGTATTGAATTTTGGCATACATGCAACCAGCTGTAGAATACAAGCTTAAAGAGGTTGTTCACCTTTTAGTATGAAACAACAGTGATATTCTGAGAAAATTTGCAGTTGGTTTTCATTTTTAATTATTTATGGTTTTTGAGTTATTTAGCTTTTTTTCAGCAGCTCTTCAAGTTGCATTATAAACAGTCTGGTAGCTAGGGTCCAAATTACCCTAGTAACCATGCATTGATTTGAAGTGACTGGAATATGAATAGTAGAGGACCTTACTGGATAGAAGAGAAATACAAATGAGCAATAACAATGAATTTGTAGCCTTACAGAGCATTCTTTTTTTTAGGGAATACCGAACCGAATCCGGAACCTAATTTGCATATGCAAATTATGGGTGGGAAGGGGAAAACATCTTTTACTTCCTTGTTTTGTGACAAAAGTCACGCAATTTCCCTACCAGCCCCTAATTTGCATATGCAAATTAGGATTTGGATTCTGTTCGGCTGGGCAGAAGGATTTGGCCAAATCCGAATTAGCTGTGTTTAATAAAACATATAGATGCAATATATGTGCTTTTCATGCTCAGAATTCATTTATAAACATATAAAAGAAACACCTGTGTATAGGACACATATTCCTGAAACTGGGCCTACAACTGTTTTACTGAAAACGAATACGTTGTTAAAAATATTTTCCTTATTTTTTGGTCTGCACTGTTGCAATCTATTGTTTTCTCCAGAAAAGATTTACAATGCAATGCAGCTGTTTTGCATAGTTTTTCTTGCAGTTGTATAATAGTTTGTGAAGCACGTCACTGATGAGTTAACTTTTAGTGTTTTACTGTTAGTATGTTATATAACGTTATTAGTTTGTTTCAATTTTATATTTTTATAGTTTCTGAATGATTCACTTTTCTCTTCTACCTCTTTCCAGCTCTCAAATGGGGCGTCACTGACTTATTGATTAGCATTCTCCTATTGATCTCCCAGTTTCTCATTTAAACTTCTGCCTGGTTTCTAGGGTAAATTGGCCCTAGCAACCAGAAAGTTGCACAAAAAGCAAAATAAATAAGACCAACTACAAATTGTCTCAGAGTGTTACTGTCTACTTCATACTGAAAGTTACCTTAAAGGTTAAAAATACCTTTCTAATGACATTTTAATTGTGGATACAATACAGTGCAATACTGTTTGCATTAAACTGTTGCTAGATTGAACTTCACGAATAAAGGAAAAGGAAAAACTATCCTTTTCTTGTACTCACCGTATAATGTCTGTGTTTTTGTTTCTTTGGGTGCTACATCCTTGACAGCCTGGCAATATGACCTTCCCTGTAGAGCTTTCCTTGTGCTGCTCCCAGAATTGATCAGACCTCTTGCAAGAGATCGAAATTTGATTAAACTAAAGGCAGACATTGTGTGCACAACACACTGTATTATGTGTGCAGGTCAGTCTGTGTGTTCTTTCCTATTGTCTCCTGAAGCTGTGTGTGCTGCAAGCACTTCTACTTAAGCCTTCCGTGAGACAGGAGACACGTCACAGAAGGAAATAGGCACAAGCTAATGGCAGGCAATAGAGATTTCACTTAGTCATGGTGACTACTAGTCGGGGAAAGGAGGGGCTGCACTTGTACACACTGTACTGAATCACACTGCACGTACACACTGTGTCTTCTGCATATAGAGAAACATTGGAGGAAGAAACATTTGGTCATATAGCTGAACTACCACATACTTTTTATGCCCTTTACTAAAATTGTGTAGCTTATTTACAACCACAATGCAATGTACAAAGTGCAAAATTCAGCTGCACAGTTTTCACCAGGATTTTAATTTCATTGTTGGTGCCCTTAAATGTTCTCTGCAACTTGCATGCTATCCACCAACACAGCTGCAAATGAATTATTTTTTGGCAAAATGTGGCGTGTGATTTTTTTTATAGTAGCCCCTTCCGCCCCCATGAAATTGCAGATCACACACAGATTTGCTGGTTACCCGCAAGTGCAGCGTTGCATGTGTCGCAGGTTACTTCACCCGTGCCCCTCCCCCACAGGTCCCTGTATAGACAAGTTAGTCCCGGCCCCCCTGCAGCCTTTATAATTTTGCCACTGGTAGGGATTGTGTTACTAATGCTAACAGAAAAGATGGCATTTGCAGATAGACTTTGCAGTAGTAAATCAAGAATACTAATTTACCGTTGCCCCTCAGTGCCCATGTACAGAACTCCTGCACCTGGAGCAATGGCATTGATCTGCATCTTGTGTCAGATTAAAAGAACAGAGGCATGAAGTGCAGACCACATTGTTGTTGGGCACAAGGCAGCCATGTTCTTAACAAATGCTCGGTTTCAGACTGGGGGGTTGCCACAACAGGGGCCCCCCATACCCTCCTGCTCTAGGCACAACCACACTCCCCTGGCCTCCTACTCCATCCAGAACCCCCTTGCCTTGTGTGTCCCTTTTTTCTTCTTAACACAACACCATCAGGGCCAGTAGGGGAGGTGGGGGAGCAGCATGGGGAGTGGGGCTGGGCCCACTGGGCTTTTTCCCAGTGTCCCATCGGCCCATTCTGACCATGCTCAGTAATTATAGAACTCTCTTTCAACTTTTGCCCACTAGTGTTCCTTAGCTTTAACATCTAAATGATGTGCAGATGAGAGGGGAACATGAAAGGGGATTCCAATCACCAATCCATCTATCTATCTATCTATCTATCTATCTATCTATCTATCTATCTATCTATTTACAGTATCTATCATCTATCTATTTATCTTTCATCTATCTATCATCGAATCTATCTATCTATCTATCTATCTATCTATCTATCTATCTATCTATCTAT